>NC_034201.2:5443020-5720412 GCF_002021735.2 Oncorhynchus kisutch | reverse complement strand
TACTGTATGTGTTGTAATTAGAGGGCTACTGTATGTGTTATAATTAGAGAGGCTACTGTGTTTTAATTAGAGAGGCTACTGTGTGTTATAATTAGAGAGGCTACTGTATGTTGTTATAATTAGAGTCTACTGTATGTGTTGTAATAAGGGTACTGTGTGTTGTAATTAGAGGCTACTGTATGTGTTTTAATTAGAGAGCCTACTGTATGTGTTGTAATTAGAGGCTACTGTATGTGTTGTAATTAGAGAGGCCTACTGTATGTGTTGTAATTAGAGAGGCTACTGTATGTGTTTAATTAAGAGGCTACTGTATGTGTTGTAATTAGAGAGGCTACTGTATGTGTTGTAATTAGAGGCTACTGTATGTGTTATATTTAGAGGCTACTGTATGTATTATGTATATATTTAATTAGAGAGCTACTGTATGTGTTTAATTAGAGAGGCTACTGTATGTGTTGTAATTAGAGAGGCTACTGTATGTGTTGTAATTAGAGAGGCTACTGTATGTGTTGTAATGAGAGGCTACTGTATGTGTATAATTAGAGGCTACTGTATGTTTTGTAATTAGAGAGGCTACTGTATGTGTGTTTAGAGAGGCTACTGTATGTGTTATAATTAGAAGGCTACTGTATGTGTTTGTAATTAGAGAGGCTACTGTATTTGTTTATAATTAGAGGCTACTGTATGTTTATAATTAGAGAGGCTACTGTATGTGTTGTAATTAGAGGCTACTGTATGTGTTTAATTAGAGAGGCTACTGTATGTGTTTAATTAGAGAGGCTACTGTATGTGTTTATATTAGAGAGGCTACTGTATGTTTTATAATTAGAGAGGCTACTGTATGTGTTGTAATTAGAGGCTACTGTGTGTTGTAATTAGAGAGGCTACTGTATGTGTTGTAATTAGAGAGGCTACTGTATGTTTTGTAATTAGAGAGGCTACTGTATGTGCTTATATTAGAGAGTCTACTGTATGTGTGTTGTATTAGAGGCCTGTATGTGTTATATTTAGAGGCTACTGTATGTGTTGTAATTAGAGAGGCTACTTATGTGTTGTAATTAGAGGCTACTGTATGTGTTGTAATTAGAGAGGGTACTGTATGTGTTGTAATTAGAGAGGCTACTGTATGTGAATAATTAGGAGGTTACTGTATGTGTTGTAATTAGAGAGGCTACTGTATGTGTTGTAATTAGAGAGGTTACTGTATGTGTTTAATTAGAGATGCTACTGTATGTGTTATATTAGAGAGTCTACTGTTTGTTGTAATTAGAGAGGCTACTACTATGTGTTTGTAATTAGAGAGGCTACTGTATGTGTTTAATTAGAGAGGCTACTATGTGTTTGTAATTAGAGAGGCTACTGTATGTGTTGTATATTAGAGAGGCTACTGTGTTTAATTTAATAGAGAGGTTACTGTATTGTAATTAAGAGAGGCTACTGTATGTGTTTAATTAGAGAGGCTACTGTATGTGTTTTAATTAGAGAGCTACTGTATGTGTTATAATTAGAGAGGCTACTGTATTGTTAAATTAGAGAGGCTACTGTATGTGTTAATTAAGAGGCTACTGTATGTGTTGTAATTAGAGAGGCTACTGTTTGTGTTATAATTAGAGAGGCTACTGTATGTGTTGTAATTAGAGGCCTACTGTATGTGTTATAATTAGAGGCTACTGTATGTTTTGTAATTAGAGGGCTACTGTATGTGTTGTAATTAGAGAGCTACTGTATTTGTTAAATTAGAGGCTACTGTATGTGTTAAATTAGAGAGTCTACTTTTTGTGTAATTAGAGGCTACTGTATGTGTTTATAATTAGAGGGGCTACTGTATGTGTGTAATTAGAGGTACTGTATGTGTTGTAATTAGAGAGGCTACTGTATGTGTTGTAATGAGAGGCTACTGTATGTGTTATAATAGAGAGGCTACTGTATGTCCTAAATTAGAGGCTACTCTGTGTTGTAATTAGAGATACTACTGTGTGTTATATTAGAGAGGCTACTGTATGTTTTGTAATTAGAGAGGCTACTGTATGTGCTGTCATTAGAGATCTACTGTATGTGTTGTAATTAGAGGTTACTGTATGTGTTATATTTAGAGGCTACTGTATGTGTTGTAATTAGAGGCTACTGTATGTTTTGTAATTGAGAGGTTACTGTTGTGTTGTAATTAGAGAGGCTACTGTATGTGTTGTAATTAGAGAGGTTACTGTATGTGTTGTAATTAGAGGCTACTGTATGTGTTATAATAGAGAGTCTATGTATGTGTTGTAATTAGAGAGGCTACTGTGTGTTGTAATTAGAGAGGCTACTGTATGTGTTATAATTAGAGAGGCTACTGTATGGTTGTAATTAGAGAGGCTACTGTATGTGTTATAATTAGAGAGGCTACTCTGTGTTGTAATTAGAGAGCTACTGTATGTGTTATAATTAGAGAGGCTACTGTATGTGTTTTAATTAGAGAGGCTACTGTATGTGTTATAATTAGAGAGGCTACTGTATGTGTTTTAATTAGAGACCACTGTATGTGTTGTAATTAGAGTGGCTACTGTATGTGTTGTAATTAGAGAGGCTACTGTATGTGTTTAATTAGAGAGGCTACTGTATGTGTTATAATTAGAGAGGACCTGTATGTTTGTAATTAGAGGCTACTGTATGTGTTATATTAGAGAGACTACTGTATGTGTTATAATTAGAGAGGCTACTGTATGTTTTGTAATTAGAGAGGCTACTGTATGTGTTGTAATTATAGGCTACTGTATGTGTTGTAATTAGAGAGGCTACTGTATTTGTTTTAATTAGAGGCTACTGTTTTTGTTTAATTAGAGACTACAGTATGTGTTGTAATTAGAGGCTACTGTATGTGTTGTAATTAGAGACTACTACTGTATGTGTTGTAATGAGAGGCTACTGTATGTGTTGTAATTAGAGGCTACTGTATGTGTTGTAATTAGAGAGGCTACTGTATGTGTTGTAATTAGAGAGGACACTGTATGTGTTGTAATTAGAGGCTACTGTATGTGTTGTAATTAGAGCCTACTGTATGTTGTTGTATGAGAGGCTACTGTATGTGTTGTAATTAGAGGCTACTGTTTGTTTTTCTGTATGTGTTTTAATTAGAGGCTACTGTATGTGTTGTAATTATGGCTACTGTATGTGTTGTAATTAGAGAGGCTACTGTATGTGTTGTAATTAGAGAGGCTACTGTATGTGTTTAATTAGAGAGGCTACTGTATGTGTTGTAATTAGAGAGTCTACTGTATGTGTTATAATTAGAGGCTACTGTATGTGTTATAATTAGAGAGGCTACTGTATGTGTTGTAATTAGAGGCTACTGTACTTGTGTTATAAATATAGAGGCTACTGTATGTGTTTGTAATTAGAGAGGCTACTGATGTGTTGTAATTATAGAGGCTACTGTATGTGTTGTAATTAGAGAGGCTACTGTATGTGTTATAATTAGAGGCTACTGTATGTGTTGTAATTAGAGAGGCTACTGTATGTGTTGTAATTAGAGAGGCTACTGTATGTGTTTAATTAGAGAGGCTACTGTATGTGTTATAATTAGAGACTACTGTATGTGTTGTAATTAGAGAGGCTACTGTATGTGTTGTAATTAGAGGCTACTCTGTGTTATAAATATAGAGGCTACTGTATGTGTTGTAATAGAGAGGCTACTGTATGTGTTGTATTATAGAGGCTACTGTATGTGTTGTAATTAGAGAGGCTACTGTATGTGTTTATAATTAGAGAGGCTACTGATGTGTTGTAATTAGAGAGGCTACTGTATGTGTGTAATTAGAGAGGCTACTGTATGTGTTTATTAGAGAGTCTACTGTATGTGTTGTATAATTAGAGTCTACTGTATGTGTTGTAATTAGAGAGAGCTACTGTATGTGTTGTAATTAGAGAGGCTACTGTGTGTATGTGTTGTAATTAGAGGCTACTCTGTGTTATAAATATAGAGGCTACTGTATGTGTTGTAATTAGAGAGGCTACTGTATGTGTTGTAATTAGAGAGGCTACTGTATGTGTTGTAATTAGAGGCTACTGTATGTGTTGTAATTAGAGAGGCTACTGTATGTGTTGTAATTAGAGAATACTGTATGTGTTGTAATTAGAGAGGCTACTGTATGTGTTATAATTAGAGAGGCTACTGTATGTGTTATAATTAGAGAGGCTACTGTATGTGTTGTAATTAGAGGCTACTGTATGTGTTGTAATTAGAGGCTACTGTATGTGTTGTAATTAGAGAGGCTACTGTATGTGTTATAATTAGAGAGGCTACTGTGTGTTTAATTAGAGAGCTACTGTATGTGTTATAATTAGAGAGGCTACTGTATGTGTTTTAATTAGAGGCTACTGTATGTGTTTAATTAGAGACTACTGTATGTGTTGTAATTAGAGGCTACTGTATGTGTTGTAATTAGAGGCTACTGTATGTGTTGTAATTAGAGACTACTGTATGTGTTGTAATTAGAGGCTACTGTATGTGTTGTAATTAGAGGCTACTGTATGTGTTGTAATTAGAGAGGCTACTGTATGTGTTGTAATTAGAGAGGCTACTGTATGTGTTGTAATTAGAGAGGCTACTGTATGTGTTGTAATTAGAGGCTACTGTATGTGTTGTAATTAGAGGCTACTGTATGTGTTGTAATTAGAGGCTACTGTATGTGTTGTAATTAGAGAGGCTACTGTATGTGTTGTAATTAGAGGCTACTGTATGTGTTATAATTAGAGAGGCTACTGTATGTGTTGTAATTAGAGAGGCTACTGTATGTGTTGTAATTAGAGAGGCTACTGTATGTGTTTAATTAGAGAGTCTACTGTATGTGTTATAATTAGAGGCTACTGTATGTGTTATAATTAGAGAGGCTACTGTATGTGTTGTAATTAGAGGCTACTGTGTGTTATAAATATAGAGGCTACTGTATGTGTTGTAATTAGAGAGGCTACTGTATGTGTTGTAATTATAGAGGCTACTGTATGTGTTGTAATTAGAGAGGCTACTGTATGTGTTATAATTAGAGAGGCTACTGTATGTGTTGTAATTAGAGAGGTTACTGTTTGTGTTGTAATTAGAGAGGCTACTGTATGTGTTTAATTAGAGAGGCTACTGTATGTGTTATAATTAGAGACTACTGTATGTGTTGTAATTAGAGAGGCTACTGTATGTGTTGTAATTAGAGGCTACTCTGTGTTATAATATAGAGGCTACTGTATGTGTTGTAATTAGAGAGGCTACTGTATGTGTTGTAATTAGAGAGGCTACTGTATGTGTTGTAATTAGAGAGGCTACTGTATGTGTTATAATTAGAGAGGCTACTGTATGTGTTGTAATTAGAGAGGCTACTGTATGTGTTGTAATTATAGAGGCTACTGTATGTGTTTAATTAGAGAGGCTACTGTATGTGTTATAATTAGAGGCTACTGTATGTGTTGTAATTAGAGAGGCTACTGTATGTGTTGTAATTAGAGAGGCTACTGTATGTGTTGTAATTAGAGGCTACTCTGCTGTTATAAATCATAGAGGCTACTGTATGTGTTTGTAATATAGAGAGGCTACTGAATGTGTTATAATTACAGAGGCTACTGTATTGTTGTAATTAAGAGGCTACTGTATGTGGTTTGTAATATCGTGAGGCTTACTTTTATGTGTTGTAATTAGAGAATAATGTATGTGGTTTGTAATTCGCAGTGGCTACCTGTATGTGTTATGATTAGAGATGCTACTGTATCGTGTTATAAATTAGAGAGGCTGCTGTATGGTTGTAAATTATAGGCCAACCGTATGTGTTGTAATTAACAGGCTACCTGTATGGTGTTGTTAATTAGAGTGGCTACTGAACTGTGTTCATAATCTAGAGAGGCTACCTCGTGTGTTATAATTCGAGAAATGCCTACTGCTATGTGTCTATAGATTAGAGGGGTCTACCTGTCATGTGTTGTAATTAGAGAGGGCTGCTGTAGTGTTATAATTAGAGAGGCTACTGTATGTGTTGTAATGACAGGCCTACTATATGTGTTATAATTAGAGGCTACTGTATGTTTTGTAATTAGAGAGGCTACTGTATGTGTTGTAATTAGAGAGGCTACTGTATGTGTTATAATTAGAGGCTACTGTATGTGTTGTAATTAGAGAGGCTACTGTATGTGTTATAATTAGAGGCTACTGTATGTGTTATAATTAGAGAGGCTACTGTGTGTTGTAATTAGAGGCTACTGTATGTGTTATAATTAGAGAGGCTACTGTATGTGTGTAATTAGAGAGGCTACTGTATGTGTTATAATTAGAGAGGCTACTGTATGTGTTGTAATTAGAGAGGCTACTGTATGTGTTGTAATTAGAGAGGCTACTGTATGTGTTATAATTAGAGAGGCTACTGTATGTGTTATAATTAGAGAGGCTACTGTATGTGTTATAATTAGAGAGGCTACTGTATGTGTTGTAATTAGAGAGGCTACTGTATGTTATAATTAGAGAGGCTACTGTATGTGTTGTAATTAGAGAGGCTACTGTATGTGTTGTAATTAGAGGCTACTGTATGTGTTGTAATTAGAAAGGCTACTGTATTTGTTTTAATTAGAGGCTACTGTATTTGTTTTAATAGAACTACTGTATGTGTTGTAATTAGTGAGGCTACTGAATGTGTTGTAATTAGAGAGGACACTGTATGTGTTTGTAATTATAGAGGCTACTGTATGTGTTTACATTAGCGAGTCTACTGTATGTGTTATAATTAGGAGTCTACTGTATGTGTTGTAATTAGAGAGGCTACTGTATGTGTTTGTAATTAGAGGCTACTCTGTGTTATAAATATAGAGGGCTACTGTATGTGTTGTAAATAGAGAGGCTACTGAATGTGTTTTATAATTACAGAGGCTACTGTATGTGTTGTAATTAGAGAGGTACTGTTTGTGTTGTAATTAGAGAGGCTACTGTATGTGAAATAATTAGAGAGGGTACTGTATGTGTTGTAATTAGAGAGGGCTACGTGAATGTGTTGTAATTAGAGAGGTTACTGTATGTGTTGTAATTAGAGAGGCTACTGTATGTGTTGTAATTAGAGATGCTGCTGTATGTGTTTTAATTAGAGAGGCTACTGTATGTGCTGTCATTAGAGTCTACTGTATGGTGTAATTAGAGGTTACTGTATGTGTTATATTTAGAGGCTACTGTTTGTGTTTTAATTAGAGACCACTGTATGTGTTGTAATTAGAGTGGCTACTGTATGTGTTCTAATTAGAGAGGCTGCTGTATGTGTTATAATTAGAGAGGCTGCTGTATGTGTTATTAATTAGAGAGGACACTGTATGTGTTGTAATTATAGAGGCTACTGTATGTTATAATTAGAGAGGCTACTGTATGTGTTATAATTAGAGAGGCTACTGTATGTTTTGTAATTAGAGAGGCTACTGTATGTGTTGTAATTATAGGCTACTGTATGTGTTGTAATTAGAGAGGCTACTGTATTTGTTTTAATTAGAGGCTACTGTTTTTGTTTTAATTAGAGACTACAGTATGTTTTGTAATTAGAGGCTACTGTATGTGTTGTAATTAGAGTCTACTGTATGTGTTGTAATGAGAGGCCTACTGTATGTGTTGTAATTAGAGGCTACTGTATGTGTTGTAATTAGTGAGGCTACTGAATGTGTTGTAATTAGAGAGGACACTGTATGTGTTGTAATTATAGAGGCTACTGTATGTGTTGTAATTAGAGCCTACTGTATGTGTTGTAATGAGAGGCCTACTGTATGTGTTGTAATTAGAGGCCTACTGTATGTGTTGTAATTAGAGAGGTTACTGTATGTGTTAATTAGAGAGGCTACTGTATGTGTTATATTTAGAGAGTCTATTGTATGTGTTGTAATTAGAGGTTACTGTATGTGTGTAATTAGAGAGGCTGCTGTATGTGTTATAATTAGAGAGGCTACTGTATGTGTTGTAATGTGAGGCCTACTGTATGTGTTATAATTAGAGAGGCTACTGTATGTCCTAAAATTAGAGGCTACTCTGTGTTGTAATTAGAGATACTACTGTATGTGTTATGATTAGAGAGGCTACTGTATGTTTTGTAATTAGAGAGGCTACTGTATGTGCTGTCATTAGAGAGTCTACTGTATGTGTTGTAATTAGAGGTTACTGTATGTGTTATATTTAGAGGCTACTGTATGTGTTGTAATTCGTGAGGCTACTTTATGTGTTGTAATTAGAGGCTACTGTATGTGTTGTAATTAGAGAGGTTACTGTTTGTGTTGTAATTAGAGAGGCTACTGTATGTGAAATAATTAGAGAGGTTACTGTATGTGTTGTAATTAGAGAGGCTACTGAATGTGTTGTAATTAGAGAGGTTACTGTATGTGTTATATCTAGAGAGTCTATTGTATGTGTTGTAATTAGAGAGGCTACTCTGTGTTGTAATTAGAGAGGCTACTGTATGTGCTATAATTAGAGAGGCTACTCTGTGTTGTAATTAGAGAGGCTACTGTATGTGTTATAATTAGAGAGGCTACTCTGTGTTGTAATTAGAGAAGCTACTGTATGTGTTATAATTAGAGAGGCTACTGTATGTGTTTTAATTAGAGTGGCTACTGTATGTGTTATAATTAGAGAGGCTACTGTATGTGTTTTAATTAGAGACCACTGTATGTGTTGTAATTAGAGTGGCTACTGTATGTGTTCTAATTAGAGAGGCTGCTGTATATGTTATAATTAGAGAGGCTGCTGTATGTGTTATAATTAGAGAGGACACTGTATGTGTTGTAATTATAGAGGCTACTGTATGTTATAATTAGAGAGGCTACTGTATGTGTTATAATTAGAGAGGCTACTGTATGTTTTGTAATTAGAGAGGCTACTGTATGTGTTGTAATTATAGGCTACTGTATGTGTTGTAATTAGAGAGGCTACTGTATTTGTTTTAATTAGAGGCTACTGTTTTTGTTTTAATTAGAGACTACAGTATGTGTTGTAATTAGAGGCTACTGTATGTGTTGTAATTAGAGTCTACTGTATGTGTTGTAATGAGAGGCCTACTGTATGTGTTGTAATTAGAGGCTACTGTATGTGTTGTAATTAGTAAGGCTACTGAATGTGTTGTAATTAGAGAGGACACTGTATGTGTTGTAATTATAGAGGCTACTGTATGTGTTGTAATTAGAGCCTACTGTATGTGTTGTAATGAGAGGCCTACTGTATGTGTTGTAATTAGAGGCCTACTGTATGTGTTGTAATTAGAGAGGTTACTGTATGTGTTAATTAGAGAGGCTACTGTATGTGTTATATTTAGAGAGTCTATTGTATGTGTTGTAATTAGAGGTTACTGTATGTGTTATATTTAGAGGCTGCTGTATGTATTATGTATATATTGTAATTAGAGAGGCTGCTGTATGTGTTATAATTAGAGAGGCTACTGTATGTGTTGTAATGACAGGCCTACTATATGTGTTATAATTAGAGGCTACTGTATATTTTGTAATTAGAGAGGCTACTGTATGTGTTGTAATTAGAGAGGCTACTGTATTTGTTATAATTAGAGGCTACTGTATGTGTTATAATTAGTGAGTCTACTTTGTGTTGTAATTAGAGGCTACTGTATGTGTTATAATTAGAGGGGCTACTGTATGTGTGTAATTAGAGAGGCTGCTGTATGTGTTATAATTAGAGAGGCTACTGTATGTGTTGTAATGTGAGGCCTACTGTATGTGTTATAATTAGAGAGGCTACTGTATGTCCTAAAATTAGAGGCTACTCTGTGTTGTAATTAGAGATACTACTGTATGTGTTATGATTAGAGAGGCTACTGTATGTTTTGTAATTAGAGAGGCTACTGTATGTGCTGTCATTAGAGAGTCTACTGTATGTGTTGTAATTAGAGGTTACTGTATGTGTTATATTTAGAGGCTACTGTATGTGTTGTAATTCGTGAGGCTACTTTATGTGTTGTAATTAGAGGCTACTGTATGTGTTGTAATTAGAGAGGTTACTGTTTGTGTTGTAATTAGAGAGGCTACTGTATGTGAAATAATTAGAGAGGTTACTGTATGTGTTGTAATTAGAGAGGCTACTGAATGTGTTGTAATTAGAGAGGTTACTGTATGTGTTATATCTAGAGAGTCTATTGTATGTGTTGTAATTAGAGAGGCTACTCTGTGTTGTAATTAGAGAGGCTACTGTATGTGCTATAATTAGAGAGGCTACTCTGTGTTGTAATTAGAGAGGCTA
The DNA here is from genome assembly GCF_002021735.2 of Oncorhynchus kisutch. NCBI lineage: Eukaryota > Metazoa > Chordata > Actinopteri > Salmoniformes > Salmonidae > Oncorhynchus > Oncorhynchus kisutch. The sequence goes on along the minus strand of NC_034201.2, from coordinate 5,710,193 downwards.
CTGTATGTGTTATAATTAGAGAGGCTACTCTGTGTTGTAATTAGAGAAGCTACTGTATGTGTTATAATTAGAGAGGCTACTGTATGTGTTTTAATTAGAGTGGCTACTGTATGTGTTATAATTAGAGAGGCTACTGTATGTGTTTTAATTAGAGACCACTGTATGTGTTGTAATTAGAGTGGCTACTGTATGTGTTCTAATTAGAGAGGCTGCTGTATGTGTTATAATTAGAGAGGCTGCTGTATGTGTTATAATTAGAGAGGACACTGTATGTGTTGTAATTATAGAGGCTACTGTATGTTATAATTAGAGAGGCTACTGTATGTGTTATAATTAGAGAGGCTACTGTATGTTTTGTAATTAGAGAGGCTACTGTATGTGTTGTAATTATAGGCTACTGTATGTGTTGTAATTAGAGAGGCTACTGTATTTGTTTTAATTAGAGGCTACTGTTTTTGTTTTAATTAGAGACTACAGTATGTGTTGTAATTAGAGGCTACTGTATGTGTTGTAATTAGAGTCTACTGTATGTGTTGTAATGAGAGGCCTACTGTATGTGTTGTAATTAGAGGCTACTGTATGTGTTGTAATTAGTAAGGCTACTGAATGTGTTGTAATTAGAGAGGACACTGTATGTGTTGTAATTATAGAGGCTACTGTATGTGTTGTAATTAGAGCCTACTGTATGTGTTGTAATGAGAGGCCTACTGTATGTGTTGTAATTAGAGGCCTACTGTATGTGTTGTAATTAGAGAGGTTACTGTATGTGTTAATTAGAGAGGCTACTGTATGTGTTATATTTAGAGAGTCTATTGTATGTGTTGTAATTAGAGGTTACTGTATGTGTTATATTTAGAGGCTGCTGTATGTATTATGTATATATTGTAATTAGAGAGGCTGCTGTATGTGTTATAATTAGAGAGGCTACTGTATGTGTTGTAATGACAGGCCTACTATATGTGTTATAATTAGAGGCTACTGTATATTTTGTAATTAGAGAGGCTACTGTATGTGTTGTAATTAGAGAGGCTACTGTATTTGTTATAATTAGAGGCTACTGTATGTGTTATAATTAGTGAGTCTACTTTGTGTTGTAATTAGAGGCTACTGTATGTGTTATAATTAGAGGGGCTACTGTATGTGTGTAATTAGAGAGGCTGCTGTATGTGTTATAATTAGAGAGGCTACTGTATGTGTTGTAATGTGAGGCCTACTGTATGTGTTATAATTAGAGAGGCTACTGTATGTCCTAAAATTAGAGGCTACTCTGTGTTGTAATTAGAGATACTACTGTATGTGTTATGATTAGAGAGGCTACTGTATGTTTTGTAATTAGAGAGGCTACTGTATGTGCTGTCATTAGAGAGTCTACTGTATGTGTTGTAATTAGAGGTTACTGTATGTGTTATATTTAGAGGATACTGTATGTGTTGTAGTTCGTGAGGCTACTTTATGTGTTGTAATTTGAGAGGTTACTGTTTGTGTTGTAATTAGAGAGGCTACTGAATGTGTTGTAATTAGAGAGGTTACTGTATGTGTTGTAATTAGAGATGCTACTGTATGTGTTATATCTAGAGAGTCTATTGTATGTGTTGTAATTAGAGAGGCTACTCTGTGTTGTAATTAGAGAGGCTACTGTATGTGCTATAATTAGAGAGGCTACTCTGTGTTGTAATTAGAGAGGCTACTGTATGTGTTATAATTAGAGAGGCTACTCTGTGTTGTAATTAGAGAAGCTACTGTATGTGTTATAATTAGAGAGGCTACTGTATGTGTTTTAATTAGAGACTACTGTATGTGTTATAATTAGAGAGGCTACTGTATGTGTTTTAATTAGAGACCACTGTATGTGTTGTAATTAGAGTGGCTACTGTATGTGTTCTAATTAGAGAGGCTGCTGTATGTGTTATAATTAGAGAGGCTGCTGTATGTGTTATAATTAGAGAGGACACTGTATGTGTTGTAATTATAGAGGCTACTGTATGTTATAATTAGAGAGGCTACTGTATGTGTTATAATTAGAGAGGCTACTGAATGTTTTGTAATTAGAGAGGCTACTGTATGTGTTGTAATTATAGGCTACTGTATGTGTTGTAATTAGAGAGGCTACTGTATTTGTTTTAATTAGAGGCTACTGTATGTGTTGTAATTAGAGGCTACTGTATGTGTTGTAATTAGTGAGGCTACTTTATGTGTTGTAATTAGTGGCTACTGTATGTGTTATGATTAGAGAGGACACTGTATGTGTTGTAATTAGAGAGGTTACTGTTTGTGTTGTAATTAGAGAGGCTACTGTATGTGTTTAATTAGCGAGTCTACTGTATGTGTTATACTTAGAGGCTACTGTATGTGTTATAATTAGAGAGGCTACTGTATGTGTTGTAATTAGAGGCTACTCTGTGTTATAAATATAGAGGCTAATGTATGTGTTGTAAATAGAGAGGCTACTGAATGTGTTGTAATTATAGAGGCTACTGTATGTGTTGTAATTAGAGAGGCTACTGAATGTGTTATAATTACAGAGGCTACTGTATGTGTTGTAATTAGAGAGGTTACAGTTTGTGTTGTAATTAGAGAGGCTACTGTATGTGTTTAATTAGCGAGTCTACTGTATGTGTTATAATTAGAGTCTACTGTATGGGTTGTAATTAGAGAGGCTACTGTATGTGTTGTAATTAGAGGATACTCTGTGTTATAAATATAGAGGCTACTGTATGTGTTGTAAATAGAGAGGCTACTGAATGTGTTGTAATTATAGAGGCTACTGTATGTGTTGTAATTAGAGAGGCTACTGAATGTGTTATAATTACAGAGGCTACTGAATGTGTTGTAATTAGAGAGGACACTGTATGTGTTGTAATTATAGAGGCTACTGTATGTGTTTAATTAGCGAGTCTACTGTATGTGTTATAATTAGAGTCTACTGTATGTGTTGTAATTAGAGAGGCTACTGTATGTGTTGTAATTAGAGAGGCTACTGTATGTGTTGTAATTAGAGGCTACTCTGTGTTATAAATATAGAGGCTACTGTATGTGTTGTAAATAGAGAGGCTACTGAATGTGTTATAATTACAGAGGCTACTGTATGTGTTGTAATTAGAGGCTACTGTATGTGTTGTAATTCGTGAGGCTACTTTATGTGTTGTAATTAGAGAATACTGTATGTGTTGTAATTCGAGTGGCTACTGTATGTGTTATGATTAGAGATGCTACTGTATGTGTTATAATTAGAGAGGCTGCTGTATGTGTTGTAATTATAGGCCAACTGTATGTGTTGTAATTAGAGGCTACTGTATGTGTTGTAATTAGAGTGGCTACTGAATGTGTTATAATTAGAGAGGCTACTCTGTGTTATAATTCGAGAAGCTACTGTATGTGTTATAATTAGAGGGGCTACTGTATGTGTTGTAATTAGAGAGGCTGCTGTATGTGTTATAATTAGAGAGGCTACTGTATGTGTTGTAATGACAGGCCTACTATATGTGTTATAATTAGAGGCTACTGTATATTTTGTAATTAGAGAGGCTACTGTATGTGTTGTAATTAGAGAGGCTGCTGTATGTGTTATAATTAGAGGCTATTGTATGTGTTGTAATTAGAGAGGCTACTGTATGTGTTATAATTAGAGGCTACTGTATGTGTTATAATTAGTGAGTCTACTTTGTGTTGTAATTAGAGGCTACTGTACTTGTTATAATTAGAGGGGCTACTGTATGTGTGTAATTAGAGAGACTGCTGTATGTGTTATAATTAGAGAGGCTACTGTATGTGTTGTAATTAGAGTGGCTACTGTATGTGTTGTAATTAGAGTGGCTACTGTATGTGTTATAATTAGAGAGGCTGCTGTATGTGTTATAATTAGAGAGGCTGCTGTATGTGTTATAATTAGAGAGGACACTGTATGTGTTGTAATTATAGAGGCTACTGTATGTTATAATTAGAGAGGCTACTGTATGTGTTATAATTAGAGAGGCTACTGTATGTTTTGTAATTAGAGAGGCTACTGTATGTGTTGTAATTATAGGCTACTGTATGTGTTATAATTAGAGGCTACTGTATGTGTTGTAATTAGAGAGGCTACTGTATTTGTTATAATTAGAGGCTACTGTATGTGTTATAATTAGTGAGTCTACTTTGTGTTGTAATTAGAGGCTACTGTATGTGTTATAATTAGAGGGGCTACTGTATGTGTGTAATTAGAGAGGCTGCTGTATGTGTTATAATTAGAGAGGCTACTGTATGTGTTGTAATGTGAGGCCTACTGTATGTGTTATAATTAGAGAGGCTACTGTATGTCCTAAAATTAGAGGCTACTCTGTGTTGTAATTAGAGATACTACTGTATGTGTTATGATTAGAGAGGCTACTGTATGTTTTGTAATTAGAGAGGCTACTGTATGTGCTGTCATTAGAGAGTCTACTGTATGTGTTGTAATTAGAGGTTACTGTATGTGTTATATTTAGAGGCTACTGTATGTGTTGTAATTCGTGAGGCTACTTTATGTGTTGTAATTAGAGGCTACTGTATGTGTTGTAATTAGAGAGGTTACTGTTTGTGTTGTAATTAGAGAGGCTACTGTATGTGAAATAATTAGAGAGGTTACTGTATGTGTTGTAATTAGAGAGGCTACTGAATGTGTTGTAATTAGAGAGGTTACTGTATGTGTTATATCTAGAGAGTCTATTGTATGTGTTGTAATTAGAGAGGCTACTGTATGTGCTATAATTAGAGAGGCTACTCTGTGTTGTAATTAGAGAGGCTACTGTATGTGTTATAATTAGAGAGGCTACTCTGTGTTGTAATTAGAGAAGCTACTGTATGTGTTATAATTAGAGAGGCTACTGTATGTGTTTTAATTAGAGTGGCTACTGTATGTGTTATAATTAGAGAGGCTACTGTATGTGTTTTAATTAGAGACCACTGTATGTGTTGTAATTAGAGTGGCTACTGTATGTGTTCTAATTAGAGAGGCTGCTGTATGTGTTATAATTAGAGAGGCTGCTGTATGTGTTATAATTAGAGAGGACACTGTATGTGTTGTAATTATAGAGGCTACTGTATGTTATAATTAGAGAGGCTACTGTATGTGTTATAATTAGAGAGGCTACTGTATGTTTTGTAATTAGAGAGGCTACTGTATGTGTTGTAATTATAGGCTACTGTATGTGTTGTAATTAGAGAGGCTACTGTATTTGTTTTAATTAGAGGCTACTGTTTTTGTTTTAATTAGAGACTACAGTATGTGTTATAATTAGAGAGGCTACTGTATGTGTTTTAATTAGAGACCACTGTATGTGTTGTAATTAGAGTGGCTACTGTATGTGTTCAAATTAGAGAGGCTGCTGTATGTGTTATAATTAGAGAGGCTGCTGTATGTCTTATAATTAGAGAGGACACTGTATGTGTTGTAATTATAGAGGCTACTGTATGTTATAATTAGAGAGGCTACTGTATGTGTTATAATTAGAGAGGCTACTGTATGTTTTGTAATTAGAGAGGCTACTGTATGTGTTGTAATTATAGGCTACTGTATGTGTTGTAATTAGAGAGGCTACTGTATTTGTTTTAATTAGAGGCTACTGTTTTTGTTGTAATGAGAGGCCTACTGTATGTGTTGTAATTAGAGGCTACTGTATGTGTTGTAATTAGTGAGGCTACTTTATGTGTTGTAATTAGTGGCTACTGTATGTGTTATGATTAGAGAGGACACTGTATGTGTTGTAATTAGAGAGGTTACTGTTTGTGTTGTAATTAGAGAGGCTACTGTATGTGTTTAATTAGCGAGTCTACTGTATGTGTTATACTTAGAGGCTACTGTATGTGTTATAATTAGAGAGGCTACTGTATGTGTTGTAATTAGAGGCTACTCTGTGTTATAAATATAGAGGCTAATGTATGTGTTGTAAATAGAGAGGCTACTGAATGTGTTGTAATTATAGAGGCTACTGTATGTGTTGTAATTAGAGAGGCTACTGAATGTGTTATAATTACAGAGGCTACTGTATGTGTTGTAATTAGAGAGGTTACAGTTTGTGTTGTAATTAGAGAGGCTACTGTATGTGTTTAATTAGCGAGTCTACTGTATGTGTTATAATTAGAGACTACTGTATGGGTTGTAATTAGAGAGGCTACTGTATGTGTTGTAATTAGAGGATACTCTGTGTTATAAATATAGAGGCTACTGTATGTGTTGTAAATAGAGAGGCTACTGAATGTGTTGTAATTAGAGAGGCTACTGAATGTGTTATAATTACAGAGGCTACTGAATGTGTTGTAATTAGAGAGGACACTGTATGTGTTGTAATTATAGAGGCTACTGTATGTGTTTAATTAGCGAGTCTACTGTATGTGTTATAATTAGAGTCTACTGTATGTGTTGTAATTAGAGAGGCTACTGTATGTGTTGTAATTAGAGAGGCTACTGTATGTGTTGTAATTAGAGGCTACTCTGTGTTATAAATATAGAGGCTACTGTATGTGTTGTAAATAGAGAGGCTACTGAATGTGTTATAATTACAGAGGCTACTGTATGTGTTGTAATTAGAGGCTACTGTATGTGTTGTAATTCGTGAGGCTACTTTATGTGTTGTAATTAGAGAATACTGTATGTGTTGTAATTCGAGTGGCTACTGTATGTGTTATGATTAGAGATGCTACTGTATGTGTTATAATTAGAGAGGCTGCTGTATGTGTTGTAATTATAGGCCAACTGTATGTGTTGTAATTAGAGGCTACTGTATGTGTTGTAATTAGAGTGGCTACTGAATGTGTTATAATTAGAGAGGCTACTCTGTGTTATAATTCGAGAAGCTACTGTATGTGTTATAATTAGAGGGGCTACTGTATGTGTTGTAATTAGAGAGGCTGCTGTATGTGTTATAATTAGAGAGGCTACTGTATGTGTTGTAATGACAGGCCTACTATATGTGTTATAATTAGAGGCTACTGTATATTTTGTAATTAGAGAGGCTACTGTATGTGTTGTAATTAGAGAGGCTGCTGTATGTGTTATAATTAGAGGCTATTGTATGTGTTGTAATTAGAGAGGCTACTGTATGTGTTATAATTAGAGGCTACTGTATGTGTTATAATTAGTGAGTCTACTTTGTGTTGTAATTAGAGGCTACTGTACTTGTTATAATTAGAGGGGCTACTGTATGTGTGTAATTAGAGAGACTGCTGTATGTGTTATAATTAGAGAGGCTACTGTATGTGTTGTAATTAGAGTGGCTACTGTATGTGTTGTAATTAGAGTGGCTACTGTATGTGTTATAATTAGAGAGGCTGCTGTATGTGTTATAATTAGAGAGGCTGCTGTATGTGTTATAATTAGAGAGGACACTGTATGTGTTGTAATTATAGAGGCTACTGTATGTTATAATTAGAGAGGCTACTGTATGTGTTATAATTAGAGAGGCTACTGTATGTTTTGTAATTAGAGAGGCTACTGTATGTGTTGTAATTATAGGCTACTGTATGTGTTATAATTAGAGGCTACTGTATGTGTTGTAATTAGAGAGGCTACTGTATTTGTTATAATTAGAGGCTACTGTATGTGTTATAATTAGTGAGTCTACTTTGTGTTGTAATTAGAGGCTACTGTATGTGTTATAATTAGAGGGGCTACTGTATGTGTGTAATTAGAGAGGCTGCTGTATGTGTTATAATTAGAGAGGCTACTGTATGTGTTGTAATGTGAGGCCTACTGTATGTGTTATAATTAGAGAGGCTACTGTATGTCCTAAAATTAGAGGCTACTCTGTGTTGTAATTAGAGATACTACTGTATGTGTTATGATTAGAGAGGCTACTGTATGTTTTGTAATTAGAGAGGCTACTGTATGTGCTGTCATTAGAGAGTCTACTGTATGTGTTGTAATTAGAGGTTACTGTATGTGTTATATTTAGAGGCTACTGTATGTGTTGTAATTCGTGAGGCTACTTTATGTGTTGTAATTAGAGGCTACTGTATGTGTTGTAATTAGAGAGGTTACTGTTTGTGTTGTAATTAGAGAGGCTACTGTATGTGAAATAATTAGAGAGGTTACTGTATGTGTTGTAATTAGAGAGGCTACTGAATGTGTTGTAATTAGAGAGGTTACTGTATGTGTTATATCTAGAGAGTCTATTGTATGTGTTGTAATTAGAGAGGCTACTCTGTGTTGTAATTAGAGAGGCTACTGTATGTGCTATAATTAGAGAGGCTACTCTGTGTTGTAATTAGAGAGGCTACTGTATGTGTTATAATTAGAGAGGCTACTCTGTGTTGTAATTAGAGAAGCTACTGTATGTGTTATAATTAGAGAGGCTACTGTATGTGTTTTAATTAGAGTGGCTACTGTATGTGTTATAATTAGAGAGGCTACTGTATGTGTTTTAATTAGAGACCACTGTATGTGTTGTAATTAGAGTGGCTACTGTATGTGTTCTAATTAGAGAGGCTGCTGTATGTGTTATAATTAGAGAGGCTGCTGTATGTGTTATAATTAGAGAGGACACTGTATGTGTTGTAATTATAGAGGCTACTGTATGTTATAATTAGAGAGGCTACTGTATGTGTTATAATTAGAGAGGCTACTGTATGTTTTGTAATTAGAGAGGCTACTGTATGTGTTGTAATTATAGGCTACTGTATGTGTTGTAATTAGAGAGGCTACTGTATTTGTTTTAATTAGAGGCTACTGTTTTTGTTTTAATTAGAGACTACAGTATGTGTTATAATTAGAGAGGCTACTGTATGTGTTTTAATTAGAGACCACTGTATGTGTTGTAATTAGAGTGGCTACTGTATGTGTTCTAATTAGAGAGGCTGCTGTATGTGTTATAATTAGAGAGGCTGCTGTATGTGTTATAATTAGAGAGGACACTGTATGTGTTGTAATTATAGAGGCTACTGTATGTTATAATTAGAGAGGCTACTGTATGTGTTATAATTAGAGAGGCTACTGTATGTTTTGTAATTAGAGAGGCTACTGTATGTGTTGTAATTATAGGCTACTGTATGTGTTGTAATTAGAGAGGCTACTGTATTTGTTTTAATTAGAGGCTACTGTTTTTGTTGTAATGAGAGGCCTACTGTATGTGTTGTAATTAGAGGCTACTGTATGTGTTGTAATTAGTGAGGCTACTTTATGTGTTGTAATTAGTGGCTACTGTATGTGTTATGATTAGAGAGGACACTGTATGTGTTGTAATTAGAGAGGTTACTGTTTGTGTTGTAATTAGAGAGGCTACTGTATGTGTTTAATTAGCGAGTCTACTGTATGTGTTATACTTAGAGGCTACTGTATGTGTTATAATTAGAGAGGCTACTGTATGTGTTGTAATTAGAGGCTACTCTGTGTTATAAATATAGAGGCTAATGTATGTGTTGTAAATAGAGAGGCTACTGAATGTGTTGTAATTATAGAGGCTACTGTATGTGTTGTAATTAGAGAGGCTACTGAATGTGTTATAATTACAGAGGCTACTGTATGTGTTGTAATTAGAGAGGTTACAGTTTGTGTTGTAATTAGAGAGGCTACTGTATGTGTTTAATTAGCGAGTCTACTGTATGTGTTATAATTAGAGACTACTGTATGGGTTGTAATTAGAGAGGCTACTGTATGTGTTGTAATTAGAGGATACTCTGTGTTATAAATATAGAGGCTACTGTATGTGTTGTAAATAGAGAGGCTACTGAATGTGTTGTAATTATAGAGGCTACTGTATGTGTTGTAATTAGAGAGGCTACTGAATGTGTTATAATTACAGAGGCTACTGAATGTGTTGTAATTAGAGAGGACACTGTATGTGTTGTAATTATAGAGGCTACTGTATGTGTTTAATTAGCGAGTCTACTGTATGTGTTATAATTAGAGTCTACTGTATGTGTTGTAATTAGAGAGGCTACTGTATGTGTTGTAATTAGAGAGGCTACTGTATGTGTTGTAATTAGAGGCTACTCTGTGTTATAAATATAGAGGCTACTGTATGTGTTGTAAATAGAGAGGCTACTGAATGTGTTATAATTACAGAGGCTACTGTATGTGTTGTAATTAGAGGCTACTGTATGTGTTGTAATTCGTGAGGCTACTTTATGTGTTGTAATTAGAGAATACTGTATGTGTTGTAATTCGAGTGGCTACTGTATGTGTTATGATTAGAGATGCTACTGTATGTGTTATAATTAGAGAGGCTGCTGTATGTGTTGTAATTATAGGCCAACTGTATGTGTTGTAATTAGAGGCTACTGTATGTGTTGTAATTAGAGTGGCTACTGAATGTGTTATAATTAGAGAGGCTACTCTGTGTTATAATTCGAGAAGCTACTGTATGTGTTATAATTAGAGGGGCTACTGTATGTGTTGTAATTAGAGAGGCTGCTGTATGTGTTATAATTAGAGAGGCTACTGTATGTGTTGTAATGACAGGCCTACTATATGTGTTATAATTAGAGGCTACTGTATATTTTGTAATTAGAGAGGCTACTGTATGTGTTGTAATTAGAGAGGCTGCTGTATGTGTTATAATTAGAGGCTATTGTATGTGTTGTAATTAGAGAGGCTACTGTATGTGTTATAATTAGAGGCTACTGTATGTGTTATAATTAGTGAGTCTACTTTGTGTTGTAATTAGAGGCTACTGTACTTGTTATAATTAGAGGGGCTACTGTATGTGTGTAATTAGAGAGACTGCTGTATGTGTTATAATTAGAGAGGCTACTGTATGTGTTGTAATTAGAGTGGCTACTGTATGTGTTGTAATTAGAGTGGCTACTGTATGTGTTATAATTAGAGAGGCTGCTGTATGTGTTATAATTAGAGAGGCTGCTGTATGTGTTATAATTAGAGAGGACACTGTATGTGTTGTAATTATAGAGGCTACTGTATGTTATAATTAGAGAGGCTACTGTATGTGTTATAATTAGAGAGGCTACTGTATGTTTTGTAATTAGAGAGGCTACTGTATGTGTTGTAATTATAGGCTACTGTATGTGTTATAATTAGAGGCTACTGTATGTGTTGTAATTAGAGAGGCTACTGTATTTGTTATAATTAGAGGCTACTGTATGTGTTATAATTAGTGAGTCTACTTTGTGTTGTAATTAGAGGCTACTGTATGTGTTATAATTAGAGGGGCTACTGTATGTGTGTAATTAGAGAGGCTGCTGTATGTGTTATAATTAGAGAGGCTACTGTATGTGTTGTAATGTGAGGCCTACTGTATGTGTTATGATTAGAGAGGCTACTGTATGTTTTGTAATTAGAGAGGCTACTGTATGTGCTGTCATTAGAGAGTCTACTGTATGTGTTGTAATTAGAGGTTACTGTATGTGTTATATTTAGAGGCTACTGTATGTGTTGTAATTCGTGAGGCTACTTTATGTGTTGTAATTAGAGGCTACTGTATGTGTTGTAATTAGAGAGGTTACTGTTTGTGTTGTAATTAGAGAGGCTACTGTATGTGAAATAATTAGAGAGGTTACTGTATGTGTTGTAATTAGAGAGGCTACTGAATGTGTTGTAATTAGAGAGGTTACTGTATGTGTTATATCTAGAGAGTCTATTGTATGTGTTGTAATTAGAGAGGCTACTCTGTGTTGTAATTAGAGAGGCTACTGTATGTGCTATAATTAGAGAGGCTACTCTGTGTTGTAATTAGAGAGGCTACTGTATGTGTTATAATTAGAGAGGCTACTCTGTGTTGTAATTAGAGAAGCTACTGTATGTGTTATAATTAGAGAGGCTACTGTATGTGTTTTAATTAGAGTGGCTACTGTATGTGTTATAATTAGAGAGGCTACTGTATGTGTTTTAATTAGAGACCACTGTATGTGTTGTAATTAGAGTGGCTACTGTATGTGTTCTAATTAGAGAGGCTGCTGTATGTGTTATAATTAGAGAGGCTGCTGTATGTGTTATAATTAGAGAGGACACTGTATGTGTTGTAATTATAGAGGCTACTGTATGTTATAATTAGAGAGGCTACTGTATGTGTTATAATTAGAGAGGCTACTGTATGTTTTGTAATTAGAGAGGCTACTGTATGTGTTGTAATTATAGGCTACTGTATGTGTTGTAATTAGAGAGGCTACTGTATTTGTTTTAATTAGAGGCTACTGTTTTTGTTTTAATTAGAGACTACAGTATGTGTTATAATTAGAGAGGCTACTGTATGTGTTTTAATTAGAGACCACTGTATGTGTTGTAATTAGAGTGGCTACTGTATGTGTTCTAATTAGAGAGGCTGCTGTATGTGTTATAATTAGAGAGGCTGCTGTATGTGTTATAATTAGAGAGGACACTGTATGTGTTGTAATTATAGAGGCTACTGTATGTTATAATTAGAGAGGCTACTGTATGTGTTATAATTAGAGAGGCTACTGTATGTTTTGTAATTAGAGAGGCTACTGTATGTGTTGTAATTATAGGCTACTGTATGTGTTGTAATTAGAGAGGCTACTGTATTTGTTTTAATTAGAGGCTACTGTTTTTGTTGTAATGAGAGGCCTACTGTATGTGTTGTAATTAGAGGCTACTGTATGTGTTGTAATTAGTGAGGCTACTTTATGTGTTGTAATTAGTGGCTACTGTATGTGTTATGATTAGAGAGGACACTGTATGTGTTGTAATTAGAGAGGTTACTGTTTGTGTTGTAATTAGAGAGGCTACTGTATGTGTTTAATTAGCGAGTCTACTGTATGTGTTATACTTAGAGGCTACTGTATGTGTTATAATTAGAGAGGCTACTGTATGTGTTGTAATTAGAGGCTACTCTGTGTTATAAATATAGAGGCTAATGTATGTGTTGTAAATAGAGAGGCTACTGAATGTGTTGTAATTATAGAGGCTACTGTATGTGTTGTAATTAGAGAGGCTACTGAATGTGTTATAATTACAGAGGCTACTGTATGTGTTGTAATTAGAGAGGTTACAGTTTGTGTTGTAATTAGAGAGGCTACTGTATGTGTTTAATTAGCGAGTCTACTGTATGTGTTATAATTAGAGACTACTGTATGGGTTGTAATTAGAGAGGCTACTGTATGTGTTGTAATTAGAGGATACTCTGTGTTATAAATATAGAGGCTACTGTATGTGTTGTAAATAGAGAGGCTACTGAATGTGTTGTAATTATAGAGGCTACTGTATGTGTTGTAATTAGAGAGGCTACTGAATGTGTTATAATTACAGAGGCTACTGAATGTGTTGTAATTAGAGAGGACACTGTATGTGTTGTAATTATAGAGGCTACTGTATGTGTTTAATTAGCGAGTCTACTGTATGTGTTATAATTAGAGTCTACTGTATGTGTTGTAATTAGAGAGGCTACTGTATGTGTTGTAATTAGAGAGGCTACTGTATGTGTTGTAATTAGAGGCTACTCTGTGTTATAAATATAGAGGCTACTGTATGTGTTGTAAATAGAGAGGCTACTGAATGTGTTATAATTACAGAGGCTACTGTATGTGTTGTAATTAGAGGCTACTGTATGTGTTGTAATTCGTGAGGCTACTTTATGTGTTGTAATTAGAGAATACTGTATGTGTTGTAATTCGAGTGGCTACTGTATGTGTTATGATTAGAGATGCTACTGTATGTGTTATAATTAGAGAGGCTGCTGTATGTGTTGTAATTATAGGCCAACTGTATGTGTTGTAATTAGAGGCTACTGTATGTGTTGTAATTAGAGTGGCTACTGAATGTGTTATAATTAGAGAGGCTACTCTGTGTTATAATTCGAGAAGCTACTGTATGTGTTATAATTAGAGGGGCTACTGTATGTGTTGTAATTAGAGAGGCTGCTGTATGTGTTATAATTAGAGAGGCTACTGTATGTGTTGTAATGACAGGCCTACTATATGTGTTATAATTAGAGGCTACTGTATATTTTGTAATTAGAGAGGCTACTGTATGTGTTGTAATTAGAGAGGCTGCTGTATGTGTTATAATTAGAGGCTATTGTATGTGTTGTAATTAGAGAGGCTACTGTATGTGTTATAATTAGAGGCTACTGTATGTGTTATAATTAGTGAGTCTACTTTGTGTTGTAATTAGAGGCTACTGTACTTGTTATAATTAGAGGGGCTACTGTATGTGTGTAATTAGAGAGACTGCTGTATGTGTTATAATTAGAGAGGCTACTGTATGTGTTGTAATTAGAGTGGCTACTGTATGTGTTGTAATTAGAGTGGCTACTGTATGTGTTATAATTAGAGAGGCTGCTGTATGTGTTATAATTAGAGAGGCTGCTGTATGTGTTATAATTAGAGAGGACACTGTATGTGTTGTAATTATAGAGGCTACTGTATGTTATAATTAGAGAGGCTACTGTATGTGTTATAATTAGAGAGGCTACTGTATGTTTTGTAATTAGAGAGGCTACTGTATGTGTTGTAATTATAGGCTACTGTATGTGTTATAATTAGAGGCTACTGTATGTGTTGTAATTAGAGAGGCTACTGTATTTGTTATAATTAGAGGCTACTGTATGTGTTATAATTAGTGAGTCTACTTTGTGTTGTAATTAGAGGCTACTGTATGTGTTATAATTAGAGGGGCTACTGTATGTGTGTAATTAGAGAGGCTGCTGTATGTGTTATAATTAGAGAGGCTACTGTATGTGTTGTAATGTGAGGCCTACTGTATGTGTTATGATTAGAGAGGCTACTGTATGTTTTGTAATTAGAGAGGCTACTGTATGTGCTGTCATTAGAGAGTCTACTGTATGTGTTGTAATTAGAGGTTACTGTATGTGTTATATTTAGAGGCTACTGTATGTGTTGTAATTCGTGAGGCTACTTTATGTGTTGTAATTAGAGGCTACTGTATGTGTTGTAATTAGAGAGGTTACTGTTTGTGTTGTAATTAGAGAGGCTACTGTATGTGAAATAATTAGAGAGGTTACTGTATGTGTTGTAATTAGAGAGGCTACTGAATGTGTTGTAATTAGAGAGGTTACTGTATGTGTTATATCTAGAGAGTCTATTGTATGTGTTGTAATTAGAGAGGCTACTCTGTGTTGTAATTAGAGAGGCTACTGTATGTGCTATAATTAGAGAGGCTACTCTGTGTTGTAATTAGAGAGGCTACTGTATGTGTTATAATTAGAGAGGCTACTCTGTGTTGTAATTAGAGAAGCTACTGTATGTGTTATAATTAGAGAGGCTACTGTATGTGTTTTAATTAGAGTGGCTACTGTATGTGTTATAATTAGAGAGGCTACTGTATGTGTTTTAATTAGAGACCACTGTATGTGTTGTAATTAGAGTGGTTACTGTATGTGTTGTAATTAGAGAGGCTACTGAATGTGTTGTAATTAGAGAGGTTACTGTATGTGTTATATCTAGAGAGTCTATTGTATGTGTTGTAATTAGAGAGGCTACTCTGTGTTGTAATTAGAGAGGCTACTGTATGTGCTATAATTAGAGAGGCTACTCTGTGTTGTAATTAGAGAGGCTACTGTATGTGTTATAATTAGAGAGGCTACTCTGTGTTGTAATTAGAGAAGCTACTGTATGTGTTATAATTAGAGAGGCTACTGTATGTGTTTTAATTAGAGTGGCTACTGTATGTGTTATAATTAGAGAGACTACTGTATGTGTTGTAATTATAGGCTACTGTATGTGTTGTAATTAGAGAGGCTACTGTATTTGTTTTAATTAGAGGCTACTGTTTTTGTTTTAATTAGAGACTACAGTATGTGTTGTAATTAGAGGCTACTGTATGTGTTGTAATTAGAGTCTACTGTATGTGTTGTAATGAGAGGCCTACTGTATGTGTTGTAATTAGAGGCTACTGTATGTGTTGTAATTATAGAGGCTACTGTATGTTATAATTAGAGAGGCTACTGTATGTGTTATAATTAGAGAGGCTACTGTATGTTTTGTAATTAGAGAGGCTACTGTATGTGTTGTAATTATAGGCTACTGTATGTGTTGTAATTAGAGAGGCTACTGTATTTGTTTTAATTAGAGGCTACTGTTTTTGTTTTAATTAGAGACTACAGTATGTGTTGTAATTAGAGGCTACTGTATGTGTTGTAATTAGAGTCTACTGTATGTGTTGTAATGAGAGGCCTACTGTATGTGTTGTAATTAGAGGCTACTGTATGTGTTGTAATTAGTAAGGCTACTGAATGTGTTGTAATTAGAGAGGACACTGTATGTGTTGTAATTATAGAGGCTACTGTATGTGTTGTAATTAGAGCCTACTGTATGTGTTGTAATGAGAGGCCTACTGTATGTGTTGTAATTAGAGGCCTACTGTATGTGTTGTAATTAGAGAGGTTACTGTATGTGTTAATTAGAGAGGCTACTGTATGTGTTATATTTAGAGAGTCTATTGTATGTGTTGTAATTAGAGGTTACTGTATGTGTTATATTTAGAGGCTGCTGTATCTATTATGTATATATTGTAATTAGAGAAGCTACTGTATGTGTTATAATTAGAGAGGCTACTGTATGTGTTGTAATTAGAGAGGCTGCTGTATGTGTTATAATTAGAGAGGCTACTGTATGTGTTGTAATGACAGGCCTACTATATGTGTTATAATTAGAGGCTACTGTATATTTTGTAATTAGAGAGGCTACTGTATGTGTTGTAATTAGAGAGGCTACTGTATTTGTTATAATTAGAGGCTACTGTATGTGTTATAATTAGTGAGTCTACTTTGTGTTGTAATTAGAGGCTACTGTATGTGTTATAATTAGAGGGGCTACTGTATGTGTGTAATTAGAGAGGCTGCTGTATGTGTTATAATTAGAGAGGCTACTGTATGTGTTGTAATGTGAGGCCTACTGTATGTGTTATAATTAGAGAGGCTACTGTATGTCCTAAAATTAGAGGCTACTCTGTGTTGTAATTAGAGATACTACTGTATGTGTTATGATTAGAGAGGCTACTGTATGTTTTGTAATTAGAGAGGCTACTGTATGTGCTGTCATTAGAGAGTCTACTGTATGTGTTGTAATTAGAGGTTACTGTATGTGTTATATTTAGAGGATACTGTATGTGTTGTAATTCGTGAGGCTACTTTATGTGTTGTAATTTGAGAGGTTACTGTTTGTGTTGTAATTAGAGAGGCTACTGAATGTGTTGTAATTAGAGAGGTTACTGTATGTGTTGTAATTAGAGATGCTACTGTATGTGTTATATCTAGAGAGTCTATTGTATGTGTTGTAATTAGAGAGGCTACTCTGTGTTGTAATTAGAGAGGCTACTGTATGTGCTATAATTAGAGAGGCTACTCTGTGTTGTAATTAGAGAGGCTACTGTATGTGTTATAATTAGAGAGGCTACTCTGTGTTGTAATTAGAGAAGCTACTGTATGTGTTATAATTAGAGAGGCTACTGTATGTGTTTTAATTAGAGACTAATTATTAGAGAATTATTAGAGACTAATTATGTGTTATAATTAGAGAGGCTACTGTATGTGTTTTAATTAGAGACCACTGTATGTGTTGTAATTAGAGTGGCTACTGTATGTGTTCTAATTAGAGAGGCTGCTGTATGTGTTATAATTAGAGAGGCTGCTGTATGTGTTATAATTAGAGAGGACACTGTATGTGTTGTAATTATAGAGGCTACTGTATGTTATAATTAGAGAGGCTACTGTATGTGTTATAATTAGAGAGGCTACTGTATGTTTTGTAATTAGAGAGGCTACTGTATGTGTTGTAATTATAGGCTACTGTATGTGTTGTAATTAGAGAGGCTACTGTATTTGTTTTAATTAGAGGCTACTGTTTTTGTTTTAATTAGAGACTACAGTATGTGTTGTAATTAGAGGCTACTGTATGTGTTGTAATTAGAGACTACTGTATGTGTTGTAATGAGAGGCCTACTGTATGTGTTGTAATTAGAGGCTACTGTATGTGTTGTAATTAGTGAGGCTACTGAATGTGTTGTAATTAGAGAGGACACTGTATGTGTTGTAATTATAGAGGCTACTGTATGTGTTGTAATTAGAGCCTACTGTATGTGTTGTAATGAGAGGCCTACTGTATGTGTTGTAATTAGAGGCTACTGTATGTGTTGTAATTAGTGAGGCTACTTTATGTGTTGTAATTAGTGGCTACTGTATGTGTTATGATTAGAGAGGACACTGTATGTGTTGTAATTAGAGAGGTTACTGTTTGTGTTGTAATTAGAGAGGCTACTGTATGTGTTTAATTAGCGAGTCTACTGTATGTGTTATACTTAGAGGCTACTGTATGTGTTATAATTAGAGAGGCTACTGTATGTGTTGTAATTAGAGGCTACTCTGTGTTATAAATATAGAGGCTAATGTATGTGTTGTAAATAGAGAGGCTACTGAATGTGTTGTAATTATAGAGGCTACTGTATGTGTTGTAATTAGAGAGGCTACTGAATGTGTTATAATTACAGAGGCTACTGTATGTGTTGTAATTAGAGAGGTTACAGTTTGTGTTGTAATTAGAGAGGCTACTGTATGTGTTTAATTAGCGAGTCTACTGTGTGTGTTATAATTAGAGACTACTGTATGGGTTGTAATTAGAGAGGCTACTGTATGTGTTGTAATTAGAGGATACTCTGTGTTATAAATATAGAGGCTACTGTATGTGTTTTAAATAGAGAGGCTACTGAATGTGTTGTAATTATAGAGGCTACTGTATGTGTTGTAATTAGAGAGGCTACTGAATGTGTTATAATTACAGAGGCTACTGAATGTGTTGTAATTAGAGAGGACACTGTATGTGTTGTAATTATAGAGGCTATTATATGTGTTTAATTAGCGAGTCTACTGTATGTGTTATAATTAGAGTCTACTGTATGTGTTGTAATTAGAGAGGCTACTGTATGTGTTGTAATTAGAGAGGCTACTGTATGTGTTGTAATTAGAGGCTACTCTGTGTTATAAATATAGAGGCTACTGTATGTGTTGTAAATAGAGAGGCTACTGAATGTGTTATAATTACAGAGGCTACTGTATGTGTTGTAATTAGAGGCTACTGTATGTGTTGTAATTCGTGAGGCTACTTTATGTGTTGTAATTAGAGAATACTGTATGTGTTGTAATTCGAGTGGCTACTGTATGTGTTATGATTAGAGATGCTACTGTATGTGTTATAATTAGAGAGGCTGCTGTATGTGTTGTAATTATAGGCCAACTGTATGTGTTGTAATTAGAGGCTACTGTATGTGTTGTAATTAGAGTGGCTACTGAATGTGTTATAATTAGAGAGGCTACTCTGTGTTATAATTCGAGAAGCTACTGTATGTGTTATAATTAGAGGGGCTACTGTATGTGTTGTAATTAGAGAGGCTGCTGTATGTGTTATAATTAGAGAGGCTACTGTATTTGTTGTAATGACAGGCCTACTATATGTGTTATAATTAGAGGCTACTGTATATTTTGTAATTAGAGAGGCTACTGTATGTGTTGTAATTAGAGAGGCTGCTGTATGTGTTATAATTAGAGGCTATTGTATGTGTTGTAATTAGAGAGGCTACTGTATGTGTTATAATTAGAGGCTACTGTATGTGTTATAATTAGTGAGTCTACTTTGTGTTGTAATTAGAGGCTACTGTACTTGTTATAATTAGAGGGGCTACTGTATGTGTGTAATTAGAGAGACTGCTGTATGTGTTATAATTAGAGAGGCTACTGTATGTGTTGTAATTAGAGTGGCTACTGTATGTGTTGTAATTAGAGTGGCTACTGTATGTGTTATAATTAGAGAGGCTGCTGTATGTGATATAATTAGAGAGGCTGCTGTATGTGTTATAATTAGAGAGGACACTGTATGTGTTGTAATTATAGAGGCTACTGTATGTTATAATTAGAGAGGCTACTGTATGTTTTGTAATTAGAGAGGCTACTGTATGTGTTGTAATTATAGGCTACTGTATGTGTTGTAATTAGAAAGGCTACTGTATTTGTTTTAATTAGAGGCTACTGTATTTGTTTTAATTAGAGACTACTGTATGTGTTGTAATTAGTGAGGCTACTGAATGTGTTGTAATTAGAGAGGACACTGTATGTGTTGTAATTATAGAGGCTACTGTATGTGTTTAATTAGCGAGTCTACTGTATGTGTTATAATTAGAGTCTACTGTATGTGTTGTAATTAGAGAGGCTACTGTATGTGTTGTAATTAGAGGCTACTCTGTGTTATAAATATAGAGGCTACTGTATGTGTTGTAAATAGAGAGGCTACTGAATGTGTTATAATTACAGAGGCTACTGTATGTGTTGTAATTAGAGAGGTTACTGTTTGTGTTGTAATTAGAGAGGCTACTGTATGTGAAATAATTAGAGAGGTTACTGTATGTGTTGTAATTAGAGAGGCTACTGAATGTGTTGTAATTAGAGAGGTTACTGTATGTGTTGTAATTAGAGAGGCTACTGTATGTGTTGTAATTAGAGATGCTGCTGTATGTGTTTTAATTAGAGAGGCTACTGTATGTGCTGTCATTAGAGAGTCTACTGTATGTGTTGTAATTAGAGGTTACTGTATGTGTTATATTTAGAGGCTACTGTTTGTGTTATGTATATGTTGTAATTAGAGAGGCTACTGTATGTGTTGTAATTAGAGAGGCAAGTGAATGTGTTATAATTAGAGAGGCTACTGTATGTGTTATAATTAGAGAGTCTACTGTATGTGTTGTAATTAGAGAGGCTGCTGTAGGTGTTTTAATTAGAGGCTACTGTATGTGTTATGTATATGTTGTAATTAGAGAAGCTACTGTATGTGTTGTAATTAGAGAGGCTATTGAATGTGTTATAATTAGAGAGGCTACTCTGTGTTATAATTAGAGAAGCTACTGTATGTGTTATAATTAGAGTCTACTGTATGTGTTGTAATTATAGGGTACTGTATGTGTTGTAATTAGAGGCTACTGTATGTGATATAATTAGAGAGGCTACTCTGTGTTATAATTAGAGAGGCTACTCTGTGTTATAATTAGAGAAGCTACTGTATGTGTTATAATTAGAGTCTACTGTATGTGTTGTAATTATAGGGTACTGTATGTGTTGTAATTAGAGGCTACGGTATGTGTTGTAATTAGAGAGCCTTCTGTATGTGTTGTAATGAGAGGCCTACTGTATGTGTTGTAATGAGAGGCCTACTGTATGTGTTGTAATTAGAGAGGTTACTGTATGTGTTAATTAGAGAGGCTACTGTATGTGTTATATTTAGAGTCTATTGTATGTGTTGTAATTAGAGGTTACTGTATGTGTTATATTTAGAGGCTGCTGTATGTATTATGTATATATTGTAATTAGAGAAGCTACTGTATGTGTTATAATTAGAGAGGCTACTGTATGTGTTGTAATTAGAGAGGCTGCTGTATGTGTTATAATTAGAGAGGCTACTGTATGTGTTGTAATGACAGGCCTACGATATGTGTTATAATTAGAGCCTACTGTATATTTTGTAATTAGATAGGCTACTGTATGTGTTGTAATTAGAGAGGCTGCTGTATGTGTTATAATTAGAGGCTACTGTATGTGTTGTAATTAGAGAGGCTACTGTATTTGTTATAATTAGAGGCTACTGTATGTGTTATAATTTGTGAGTCTACTTTGTGTTGTAATTAGAGGCTACTGTATGTGTTATAATTAGAGGGGCTACTGTATGTGTGTAATTAGAGAGGCTGCTGTATGTGTTATAATTAGAGAGGCTACTGTATGTGTTATAATTAGAGAGGCTACTGTATGTCCTAAAATTAGAGGCTACTCTGTGTTGTAATTAGAGATACTACTGTATGTGTTATGATTAGAGAGGCTACTGTATGTTTTGTAATTAGAGAGGCTACTGTATGTGCTGTCATTAGAGAGTCTACTGTATGTGTTGTAATTAGAGGTTACTGTATGTGTTATATTTAGAGGCTACTGTATGTGTTGTAATTCGTGAGTCTACTTTATGTGTTGTAATTAGAGGCTACTGTATGTGTTGTAATTAGAGAGGTTACTGTTTGTGTTGTAATTAGAGAGGCTACTGTATGTGAAATAATTAGAGAGGTTACTGTATGTGTTGTAATTAGAGAGGCTACTGAATGTGTTGTAATTAGAGAGGTTACTGTATGTGTTGTAATTAGAGATGCTACTGTATGTGTTATATCTAGAGAGTCTATTGTATGTGTTGTAATTAGAGAGGCTACTCTGTGTTGTAATTAGAGAGGCTACTGTATGTGCTATAATTAGAGAGGCTACTCTGTGTTGTAATTAGAGAGGCTACTGTATGTGTTATAATTAGAGAGGCTACTCTGTGTTGTAATTAGAGAAGCTACTGTATGTGTTATAATTAGAGAGGCTACTGTATGTGTTTTATTTAGAGACTACTGTATGTGTTATAATTAGAGAGGCTACTGTATGTGTTTAAATAGCGAGTCTACTGTATGTGTTATAATTACAGAGGCTACTGTATGTGTTGTAATTAGAGAGGTTACAGTTTGTGTTATAATTAGAGAGGCTACTGTATGTGTTGTAATGACAGGCCTACTATATGTGTTATAATTAGAGGCTACTGTATATTTTGTAATTAGAGAGGCTACTGTATGTGTTGTAATTAGAGAGGCTACTGTATTTGTTATAATTAGAGGCTACTGTATGTGTTATAATTAGTGAGTCTACTTTGTGTTGTAATTAGAGGCTACTGTATGTGTTATAATTAGAGGGGCTACTGTATGTGTGTAATTAGAGAGGCTGCTGTATGTGTTATAATTAGAGAGGCTACTGTATGTGTTGTAATGTGAGGCCTACTGTATGTGTTATAATTAGAGAGGCTACTGTATGTCCTAAAATTAGAGGCTACTCTGTGTTGTAATTAGAGATACTACTGTATGTGTTATGATTAGAGAGGCTACTGTATGTTTTGTAATTAGAGAGGCTACTGTATGTGCTGTCATTAGAGAGTCTACTGTATGTGTTGTAATTAGAGGTTACTGTATGTGTTATATTTAGAGGATACTGTATGTGTTGTAATTCGTGAGGCTACTTTATGTGTTGTAATTTGAGAGGTTACTGTTTGTGTTGTAATTAGAGAGGCTACTGAATGTGTTGTAATTAGAGAGGTTACTGTATGTGTTGTAATTAGAGATGCTACTGTATGTGTTATATCTAGAGAGTCTATTGTATGTGTTGTAATTAGAGAGGCTACTCTGTGTTGTAATTAGAGAGGCTACTGTATGTGCTATAATTAGAGAGGCTACTCTGTGTTGTAATTAGAGAGGCTACTGTATGTGTTATAATTAGAGAGGCTACTCTGTGTTGTAATTAGAGAAGCTACTGTATGTGTTATAATTAGAGAGGCTACTGTATGTGTTTTAATTAGAGACTACTGTATGTGTTATAATTAGAGAGGCTACTGTATGTGTTTTAATTAGAGACCACTGTATGTGTTGTAATTAGAGTGGCTACTGTATGTGTTCTAATTAGAGAGGCTGCTGTATGTGTTATAATTAGAGAGGCTGCTGTATGTGTTATAATTAGAGAGGACACTGTATGTGTTGTAATTATAGAGGCTGCTGTATGTTATAATTAGAGAGACTACTGTATGTGTTATAATTAGAGAGGCTACTGTATGTTTTGTAATTAGAGAGGCTACTGTATGTGTTGTAATTATAGGCTACTGTATGTGTTGTAATTAGAGAGGCTACTGTATTTGTTTTAATTAGAGGCTACTGTTTTTGTTTTAATTAGAGACTACAGTATGTGTTGTAATTAGAGGCTACTGTATGTGTTGTAATTAGAGACTACTGTATGTGTTGTAATGAGAGGCCTACTGTATGTGTTGTAATTAGAGGCTACTGTATGTGTTGTAATTAGTGAGGCTACTGAATGTGTTGTAATTAGAGAGGACACTGTATGTGTTGTAATTATAGAGGCTACTGTATGTGTTGTAATTAGAGCCTACTGTATGTGTTGTAATGAGAGGCCTACTGTATGTGTTGTAATTAGAGGCTACTGTATGTGTTGTAATTAGTGAGGCTACTTTATGTGTTGTAATTAGTGGCTACTGTATGTGTTATGATTAGAGAGGACACTGTATGTGTTGTAATTAGAGAGGTTACTGTTTGTGTTGTAATTAGAGAGGCTACTGTATGTGTTTAATTAGCGAGTCTACTGTATGTGTTATACTTAGAGGCTACTGTATGTGTTATAATTAGAGAGGCTACTGTATGTGTTGTAATTAGAGGCTACTCTGTGTTATAAATATAGAGGCTAATGTATGTGTTGTAAATAGAGAGGCTACTGAATGTGTTGTAATTATAGAGGCTACTGTATGTGTTGTAATTAGAGAGGCTACTGAATGTGTTATAATTACAGAGGCTACTGTATGTGTTGTAATTAGAGAGGTTACAGTTTGTGTTGTAATTAGAGAGGCTACTGTATGTGTTTAATTAGCGAGTCTACTGTATGTGTTATAATTAGAGACTACTGTATGGGTTGTAATTAGAGAGGCTACTGTATGTGTTGTAATTAGAGGATACTCTGTGTTATAAATATAGAGGCTACTGTATGTGTTGTAAATAGAGAGGCTACTGAATGTGTTGTAATTATAGAGGCTACTGTATGTGTTGTAATTAGAGAGGCTACTGAATGTGTTATAATTACAGAGGCTACTGAATGTGTTGTAATTAGAGAGGACACTGTATGTGTTGTAATTATAGAGGCTATTGTATGTGTTTAATTAGCGAGTCTACTGTATGTGTTATAATTAGAGTCTACTGTATGTGTTGTAATTAGAGAGGCTACTGTATGTGTTGTAATTAGAGAGGCTACTGTATGTGTTGTAATTAGAGGCTACTCTGTGTTATAAATATAGAGGCTACTGTATGTGTTGTAAATAGAGAGGCTACTGAATGTGTTATAATTACAGAGGCTACTGTATGTGTTGTAATTAGAGGCTACTGTATGTGTTGTAATTCGTGAGGCTACTTTATGTGTTGTAATTAGAGAATAATGTATGTGTTGTAATTCGAGTGGCTACTGTATGTGTTATGATTAGAGATGCTACTGTATGTGTTATAATTAGAGAGGCTGCTGTATGTGTTGTAATTATAGGCCAACTGTACGTGTTGTAATTAGAGGCTACTGTATGTGTTGTAATTAGAGTGGCTACTGAATGTGTTATAATTAGAGAGGCTACTCTGTGTTATAATTCGAGAAGCTACTGTATGTGTTATAATTAGAGAGGCTACTGTATTTGTTTTAATTAGAGGCTACTGTTTTTGTTTTAATTAGAGACTACAGTATGTGTTGTAATTAGAGGCTACTGTATGTGTTGTAATTAGAGACTACTGTATGTGTTGTAATGAGAGGCCTACTGTATGTGTTGTAATTAGAGGCTACTGTATGTGTTGTAATTAGTGAGGCTACTGAATGTGTTGTAATTAGAGAGGACACTGTATGTGTTGTAATTATAGAGGCTACTGTATGTGTTGTAATTAGAGCCTACTGTATGTGTTGTAATGAGAGGCCTACTGTATGTGTTGTAATTAGAGGCTACTGTATGTGTTGTAATTAGTGAGGCTACTTTATGTGTTGTAATTAGTGGCTACTGTATGTGTTATGATTAGAGAGGACACTGTATGTGTTGTAATTAGAGAGGTTACTGTTTGTGTTGTAATTAGAGAGGCTACTGTATGTGTTTAATTAGCGAGTCTACTGTATGTGTTATACTTAGAGGCTACTGTATGTGTTATAATTAGAGAGGCTACTGTATGTGTTGTAATTAGAGGCTACTCTGTGTTATAAATATAGAGGCTAATGTATGTGTTGTAAATAGAGAGGCTACTGAATGTGTTGTAATTATAGAGGCTACTGTATGTGTTGTAATTAGAGAGGCTACTGAATGTGTTATAATTACAGAGGCTACTGTATGTGTTGTAATTAGAGAGGTTACAGTTTGTGTTGTAATTAGAGAGGCTACTGTATGTGTTTAATTAGCGAGTCTACTGTATGTGTTATAATTAGAGACTACTGTATGGGTTGTAATTAGAGAGGCTACTGTATGTGTTGTAATTAGAGGATACTCTGTGTTATAAATATAGAGGCTACTGTATGTGTTGTAAATAGAGAGGCTACTGAATGTGTTGTAATTATAGAGGCTACTGTATGTGTTGTAATTAGAGAGGCTACTGAATGTGTTATAATTACAGAGGCTACTGAATGTGTTGTAATTAGAGAGGACACTGTATGTGTTGTAATTATAGAGGCTATTGTATGTGTTTAATTAGCGAGTCTACTGTATGTGTTATAATTAGAGTCTACTGTATGTGTTGTAATTAGAGAGGCTACTGTATGTGTTGTAATTAGAGAGGCTACTGTATGTGTTGTAATTAGAGGCTACTCTGTGTTATAAATATAGAGGCTACTGTATGTGTTGTAAATAGAGAGGCTACTGAATGTGTTATAATTACAGAGGCTACTGTATGTGTTGTAATTAGAGGCTACTGTATGTGTTGTAATTCGTGAGGCTACTTTATGTGTTGTAATTAGAGAATAATGTATGTGTTGTAATTCGAGTGGCTACTGTATGTGTTATGATTAGAGATGCTACTGTATGTGTTATAATTAGAGAGGCTGCTGTATGTGTTGTAATTATAGGCCAACTGTATGTGTTGTAATTAGAGGCTACTGTATGTGTTGTAATTAGAGTGGCTACTGAATGTGTTATAATTAGAGAGGCTACTCTGTGTTATAATTCGAGAAGCTACTGTATGTGTTATAATTAGAGGGGCTACTGTATGTGTTGTAATTAGAGAGGCTGCTGTATGTGTTATAATTAGAGAGGCTACTGTATGTGTTGTAATGACAGGCCTACTATATGTGTTATAATTAGAGGCTACTGTATATTTTGTAATTAGAGAGGCTACTGTATGTGTTGTAATTAGAGAGGCTGCTGTATGTGTTATAATTAGAGGCTATTGTATGTGTTGTAATTAGAGAGGCTACTGTATGTGTTATAATTAGAGGCTACTGTATGTGTTATAATTAGTGAGTCTACTTTGTGTTGTAATTAGAGGCTACTGTACTTGTTATAATTAGAGGGGCTACTGTATGTGTGTAATTAGAGAGACTGCTGTATGTGTTATAATTAGAGAGGCTACTGTATGTGTTGTAATTAGAGTGGCTACTGTATGTGTTGTAATTAGAGTGGCTACTGTATGTGTTATAATTAGAGAGGCTGCTGTATGTGTTATAATTAGAGAGGCTGCTGTATGTGTTATAATTAGAGAGGACACTGTATGTGTTGTAATTATAGAGGCTACTGTATGTTATAATTAGAGAGGCTACTGTATGTTTTGTAATTAGAGAGGCTACTGTATGTGTTGTAATTATAGGCTACTGTATGTGTTGTAATTAGAAAGGCTACTGTATTTGTTTTAATTAGAGGCTACTGTATTTGTTTTAATTAGAGACTACTGTATGTGTTGTAATTAGTGAGGCTACTGAATGTGTTGTAATTAGAGAGGACACTGTATGTGTTGTAATTATAGAGGCTACTGTATGTGTTTAATTAGCGAGTCTACTGTATGTGTTATAATTAGAGTCTACTGTATGTGTTGTAATTAGAGAGGCTACTGTATGTGTTGTAATTAGAGGCTACTCTGTGTTATAAATATAGAGGCTACTGTATGTGTTGTAAATAGAGAGGCTACTGAATGTGTTATAATTACAGAGGCTACTGTATGTGTTGTAATTAGAGAGGTTACTGTTTGTGTTGTAATTAGAGAGGCTACTGTATGTGAAATAATTAGAGAGGTTACTGTATGTGTTGTAATTAGAGAGGCTACTGAATGTGTTGTAATTAGAGAGGTTACTGTATGTGTGTAATTAGAGAGGCTACTGTATGTGTTGTAATTAGAGATGCTGCTGTATGTGTTTTAATTAGAGAGGCTACTGTATGTGCTGTCATTAGAGAGTCTACTGTATGTGTTGTAATTAGAGGTTACTGTATGTGTTATATTTAGAGGCTACTGTTTGTGTTTTAATTAGAGACCACTGTATGTGTTGTAATTAGAGTGGCTACTGTATGTGTTCTAATTAGAGAGGCTGCTGTATGTGTTATAATTAGAGAGGCTGCTGTATGTGTTATAATTAGAGAGGACACTGTATGTGTTGTAATTATAGAGGCTACTGTATGTTATAATTAGAGAGGCTACTGTATGTGTTATAATTAGAGAGGCTACTGTATGTTTTGTAATTAGAGAGGCTACTGTATGTGTTGTAATTATAGGCTACTGTATGTGTTGTAATTAGAGAGGCTACTGTATTTGTTTTAATTAGAGGCTACTGTTTTTGTTTTAATTAGAGACTACAGTATGTTTTGTAATTAGAGGCTACTGTATGTGTTGTAATTAGAGTCTACTGTATGTGTTGTAATAGAGAGGCTACTGTATGTGTTGTAATTAGAGAGGCTACTGTATGTGTTGTAATTAGAGAGCTACTGTATGTGTTGTAATTAGAGAGGCTACTGTATGTGTTGTAATTATAGAGGCTACTGTATGTG
Source organism: Oncorhynchus kisutch (assembly GCF_002021735.2). Taxonomy (NCBI): domain Eukaryota; kingdom Metazoa; phylum Chordata; class Actinopteri; order Salmoniformes; family Salmonidae; genus Oncorhynchus; species Oncorhynchus kisutch. Next base: position 5,681,729 of record NC_034201.2, on the reverse strand, counting down.
TTGTAATTAGAGGCTACTGTATGTGTTGTAATGAGAGGCTACTGTATGTGTTGTAATTAGAGGGCTACTGTATGTGTTGTAATTAGAGAGGACTGTATGTGTTAATTAGAGAGGCTACTGTATGTTTATATTAGAGAGGCTACTGTATGTGTTTAATTAGAGGGCTACTGTATGTGTTGTAATTAGAGGCTACTGTATGTGTTATTAATTAGAGAGGCTACTGTATGTGTTTGTAATTAGAGAGGNGTATGTGTTGTAATTAGAGGTTACTGTATGTGTTATATTTAGAGGACTGTATGTGTTGTATTATGTATATGTTGTAATAGAGAAGCTACTGTAGTGTTTTATAATTGGAGAGGCTTAACTGTATGTGTTTGTATTAGAGGCTATGTATGTGTTATAATTAGAGAGGTTACTGTATGTGTGGGTAATGACAGGCCTACGTATGTGTTTAATTAGAGGCTTACTGTAATGGTAATTAGAGGCTACTGTATGTGTTGTAATTAGAGAGGCTGCTGTATGTGTTATAATAGAGGCTACTGTATGTGTTGTAATTAGAGGGCTACTGTATGTGTTATAATAGAGGGCTACTGATGTGTTATAATTAGTGAGTCTACTTGTTGTAATTAGAGAGGCTACTGTATGTGTTAAATTACAGGGGCTACTGTATGTGGTATTAGAGAGATGTGTATGTGTTATAATAGAGAGGCTACTGTATTGTGTAATGAGAGGCCTACTGTATGTGTTTATAATAGAGAGGCTACTGTATTTGTAAAATTAGAGGCTACTCTGTGTTGTAATTAGAGGATACTACTGTATGTGTTATGATAGAGAGGCTACTGTATGTGTTTGTAATTAGAGAGGCTACTGTATGTGCTTAATTAGAGAGGCTACTGTATGTGTTGTATTGAGAGGTACTGTATGGTTGTAATTAGAGAGGTACTGTATGTGTTGTAATTAGAGAGGCTATGTATGTGTTGTAATTAGAGAGGCTACTGATGTGTTGTAATTAGAGAGGCTACTGTATGTGTTTAATTAGAGAGCTTACTGTATGTGTTGTAATTAGAGAGCTAATGTATGTGTTGTAATTAGAGAGGCTACTATGTGTTGTAATTAGAGAGGCTACTGATGTGTATAATTAGAGAGGCTACTGTATGTGTTGTTAATTAGAGAGGCTACTGTATGTGTTGTAATTAGAGAGGCTACTGTGTGTTTGTAATTAGAGAGGCTACTGTATGTGTTGTAATTAGAGAGGCTACTGTATGTGTTGTAATTAGAGGCTATGTATGTGTTAGAATTAGAGAGGCTACTGTATGTGTTTAATTAGAGACTACTGTATGTGTTGTACTTAGAGAGGCTACTGTATGTGTTGTAATTTAGAGAGGCTACTGTATGTATGTGTTATAATTAGAGAGGCACTGTATGTGTTATAAAGAGAGGCACTGTATGTGTTGTAATTAGAGGCTACACTGTGTTATAATTAGAGAGGCTATGTATGTGTTGTAATTAGAGAGGGCTACTGTATGTTTTGTAATTAGAGAGGCTACTGTATGTGTTGTAAGTAGAGAGGCTACTGTATGTGTTGTAATTAGAGAGGCTACTGTATGTGTTAATTAGAGGCTACTGTTTTGTTGTAATTAGAGCTACTGTATGTGTTGTTAATTAGAGAGGCTACTGTATGTGTTGTAAATTAGAGGCTACTGTAGTGTTGTAATTAGAGAGGCTACTGTATGTGTTGTAATTAGAGGCTACTGTATGTGTGTAATTAGAGAGGCTACTGTATGTGTTGTAATTAGAGAGGGCTACTGTATGTGTTATAATTAGAGAGGGCTACTGTATGTGTTGTAATTAGAGGCTACACTCTGTGTTATAAATATAGAGGCTAATGTATGTGTTGTAAATAGAGAGGCTACTGAATGTGTGTAATTATAGAGGCCTACTGTATGTTGTTGTAATTAGAGAGGCTACTGAATGTGTTATAATTACAGAGGCTATGTATGTGTTTGTAATTAGAGAGGTTACAGTTGTGTTGTAATTAGAGGGCATACTGTATGTGTTTAATTAGCGAGTCTACTGTATGCGTTATAATTAGGACTACGTATGGGTGTAATTAGAGAGGCTAGCGTATGTGTTGTAATTAGAGGATACTCTGTGTTATAAATATAGAGGTATGTATGTGTTGTAAATAGAGAGGCTACTGAATGTGTTGTAATTATAGAGGCTACTGTATGTGTTGTAATTAGAGAGGCTACTGAATGTGTTATAATTACAGAGGCTACTGTATGTGTTGTAATTAGAGGATACTCTGTGTTATAAATATAGAGGCTACTGTATGTGTTGTAATAGAGAGGATACTGAATGTGTTGTAATTATAGAGGCTACTGTATGTGTTGTAATTAGAGAGACTACTGTATGGGTTGTAATTAGAGAGGCTACTGTATGTGTTGTAATTAGAGGTACTCTGTGTTATAAATATAGAGGCTACTGTATGTGTTGTAAATAGAGAGGCTACTGAATGTGTTGTAATTATAGAGGCTACTGTATGTGTGTAATTAGAGAGACTACTGTATGTGTTATAAGTAGAGAGGCTACTGTATGTGTTATAATTAGAGAGGCTACTGTATGTGTTGTAATTAGAGGCTACACTGTGTTCTAAATATAGAGGCTACTGTATGTGTTGTAAATAGAGAGGCTACTGAATGTGTTATAATTACAGAGGCTACTGTATGTGATGTAATTAGAGAGGCTACTGTATGTGTTGTAATTAGAGATCTACTGTATGTGTTTGTAATTATAGAGGCTACTGTATGTGTTGTAATTAGAGCCTACTGTATGTGTTATGATTAGAGATGCTACTGTATGTGTTATAATTAGAGAGGACACTGTTGTGTTGTAATTAGAGAGGTTACTGTTGTGTTGTAATTAGAGAGGCTACTGTATGGGTTTAATTAGCGAGGGTCTACTGTATGTGTTATACTTAGAGGCTACTGTATGTGTTATAATTAGAGAGGCTACTGTATGTGTTGTAATTAGAGGCTACTCTGTGTTATAAATATAGAGGCTAATGTATGTGTTGTAAATAGAGAGGCTACTGAATGTGTTTGTAATTATAGAGGCTACTGTATGTGTTGTAATTAGAGAGGCTACTGAATGTGTTATAATTACAGAGGCTACTGTATGTGGTTGTAATTAGAGAGGTTACAGTTTGTGTTGTAATTAGAGAGGCTACTGTATGTGTTTAATTAGCGAGTCTACTGTATGTGTTATAATTAGAGACTACTGTATGGGTTGTAATTAGAGAGGCTACTGTATGTGTTGTAATTAGAGGATACTCTGTGTTATAAATATAGAGGCTACTGTATGTGTTGTAAATAGAGAGGCTACTGAATGTGTTGTAATTATAGAGGCTACTGTATGTGTTGTAATTAGAGAGGCTACTGAATGTGTTATAATTACAGAGGCTACTGTATGTGTTGTAATTAGAGGATACTCTGTGTTATAAATATAGAGGCTACTGTTGTGTTGTAAATAGAGAGGATACTGAATGTGTTGTAATTATAGAGGCTACTGTATGTGTTGTAATTAGAGAGACTACTGTATGGGTTGTAATTAGAGAGGGCTACTGTATGTGTTGTTAATTAGAGGATACTCTGTGTTATAAATATAGAGGCTACTGTATGTGTTGTAAATAGAGAGGCTACTGAATGTGTTGTAATTATAGAGGCTACTGTATGTGTTGTAATTAGAGAGACTACTGTATGTGTTATAAGTAGAGAGGCTACTGTATGTGTTATAATTAGAGAGGCTACTGTATGTGTTGTAATTAGAGGCTACACTGTGTTATAAATATAGAGGCTACTGTATGTGTTGTAAATAGAGAGGCTACTGAATGTGTTATAATTACAGAGGCTACTGTATGTGATGTAATTAGAGAGGTTACTGTTTGTGTTGTAATTAGAGAGGCTACTGTATGTGAAATAATTAGAGAGGTTACTGTATGTGTTGTAATTAGAGAGGCTACTGAATGTGTTGTAATTAGAGAGGTTACTGTATGTGTTGTAATTAGAGAGGCTACTGTATGTGTTGTAATTAGAGAGGCTACTGTATGTGTTATATTTAGAGAGTCTATTGTATGTGTTGTAATTAGAGACGCTACTCTGTGTTGTAATTAGAGAGGCTACTGTATGTGCTATAATTAGAGAGGCTACTCTGTGTTGTAATTAGAGAGGCTACTGTATGTGTTTATAATTAGAGAGGCTATTCTGTGTTGTAATTAGAGAAGCTACTGTATGTGTTGTAATTGGAGAGGCTACTGTATGTGTTTTAATTAGAGACTACTGTATGTGTTTGTAATTAGAGAGGCTGCTGTATGTGTTATAATTAGAGGCTACGGTATGTGTTGTAATTAGAGTGGCTACTGTATGTGTTGTAATTAGAGAGGCTACTGAATGTGTTATAATTACAGAGGCTACTGTATGTGTTGTAATTAGAGGATACTCTGTGTTATAAATATAGAGGCTACTGTATGTGTTGTAAATAGAGAGGATACTGAATGTGTTGTAATTATAGAGGCTACTGTATGTGTTGTAATTAGAGAGACTACTGTATGGGTTGTAATTAGAGAGGCTACTGTATGTGTTGTAATTAGAGGATACTCTGTGTTATAAATATAGAGTCTACTGTATGTGTTGTAAATAGAGAGGCTACTGAATGTGTTGTAATTATAGAGGCTACTGTATGTGTTGTAATTAGAGAGACTACTGTATGTGTTATAAGTAGAGAGGCTACTGTATGTGTTATAATTAGAGAGGCTACTGTATGTGTTGTAATTAGAGGCTACACTGTGTTATAAATATAGAGGCTACTGTATGTGTTGTAAATAGAGAGGCTACTGAATGTGTTATAATTACAGAGGCTACTGTATGTGATGTAATTAGAGAGGTTACTGTTTGTGTTGTAATTAGAGAGGCTACTGTATGTGAAATAATTAGAGAGGTTACTGTATGTGTTGTAATTAGAGAGGCTACTGAATGTGTTGTAATTAGAGAGGTTACTGTATGTGTTGTAATTAGAGAGGCTACTGTATGTGTTGTAATTAGAGAGGCTACTGTATGTGTTATATTTAGAGAGTCTATTGTATGTGTTGTAATTAGAGACGCTACTCTGTGTTGTAATTAGAGAGGCTACTGTATGTGCTATAATTAGAGAGGCTACTCTGTGTTGTAATTAGAGAGGCTACTGTATGTGTTATAATTAGAGAGGCTACTCTGTGTTGTAATTAGAGAAGCTACTGTATGTGTTGTAATTGGAGAGGCTACTGTATGTGTTTTAATTAGAGACTACTGTATGTGTTGTAATTAGAGAGGCTGCTGTATGTGTTATAATTAGAGGCTACGGTATGTGTTGTAATTAGAGTGGCTACTGTATGTGTTATAATTAGAGAGGCTACTCTGTGTTGTAATTAGAGATACTACTGTATGTGTTATAATTAGAGAGGCTACTGTATGTTTTGTAATTATAGGCTACTGTATGTGTTGTAATTTGAGATGCTACTGTATTTGTTTTAATTAGAGGCTACTGTATGTGTTGTAATTAGAGGCTACTGTATGTGTTGTAAGTAATTAGAGACTACTGTATGTGTTGTAATGAGAGGCCTACTGTATGTGTTGTAATTAGAGGCTACTGTATGTGTTGTAATTAGTGAGGCTACTTTATGTGTTGTAATTAGAGGCTACTGTATGTGTTGTAATTAGTGGCTACTGTATGTGTTATAATTAGAGAGGCTGCTGTATGTGTTATAATTAGAGAGGACACTGTATGTGTTGTAATTAGAGAGGCTACTGAATGTGTTATAATTACAGAGGCTACTGTATGTGTTATAATTAGAGGCTACTGTATGTGTTGTAATTAGAGGCTACTCTGTGTTATAAATATAGAGGCTACTGTATGTGTTGTAAATAGAGAGGCTACTGAATTTGTTATAATTACAGAGGCTACTGTATGTGTTGTAATTAGAGAAGTTACTGTTTGTGTTGTAATTAGAGAGGTTACTGTTTGTGTTGTAATTAGAGAGGCTACTGTATGTGTTTAATTAGCGAGTCTACTGTATGTGTTATAATTAGAGACTACTGTATGGGTTGTAATTAGAGAGGCTACTGTATGTGTTGTAATTAGAGGATACTCTGTGTTATAAATATAGAGGCTACTGTATGTGTTGTAAATAGAGAGGCTACTGAATGTGTTGTAATTATAGAGGCTACTGTATGTGTTGTAATTAGAGAGGCTACTGAATGTGTTATAATTACAGAGGCTACTGTATGTGTTGTAATTAGAGGATACTCTGTGTTATAAATATAGAGGCTACTGTATGTGTTGTAAATAGAGAGGATACTGAATGTGTTGTAATTATAGAGGCTACTGTATGTGTTGTAATTAGAGAGACTACTGTATGGGTTGTAATTAGAGAGGCTACTGTATGTGTTGTAATTAGAGGATACTCTGTGTTATAAATATAGAGGCTACTGTATGTGTTGTAAATAGAGAGGCTACTGAATGTGTTGTAATTATAGAGGCTACTGTATGTGTTGTAATTAGAGAGACTACTGTATGTGTTATAAGTAGAGAGGCTACTGTATGTGTTATAATTAGAGAGGCTACTGTATGTGTTGTAATTAGAGGCTACACTGTGTTATAAATATAGAGGCTACTGTATGTGTTGTAATAGAGAGGCTACTGAATGTGTTATAATTACAGAGGCTACTGTATGTGATGTAATTAGAGAGGCTACTGTATGTGTTGTAATTAGAGACTACTGTATGTGTTGTAATTATAGAGGCTACTGTATGTGTTGTAATTAGAGCCTACTGTATGTGTTATGATTAGAGATGCTACTGTATGTGTTATAATTAGAGAGGACACTGTATGTGTTGTAATTAGAGAGGTTACTGTTTGTGTTGTAATTAGAGAGGCTACTGTATGTGTTTAATTAGCGAGTCTACTGTATGTGTTATACTTAGAGGCTACTGTATGTGTTATAATTAGAGAGGCTACTGTATGTGTTGTAATTAGAGGCTACTCTGTGTTATAAATATAGAGGCTAATGTATGTGTTGTAAATAGAGAGGCTACTGAATGTGTTGTAATTATAGAGGCTACTGTATGTGTTGTAATTAGAGAGGCTACTGAATGTGTTATAATTACAGAGGCTACTGTATGTGTTGTAATTAGAGAGGTTACAGTTTGTGTTGTAATTAGAGAGGCTACTGTATGTGTTTAATTAGCGAGTCTACTGTATGTGTTATAATTAGAGACTACTGTATGGGTTGTAATTAGAGAGGCTACTGTATGTGTTGTAATTAGAGGATACTCTGTGTTATAAATATAGAGGCTACTGTATGTGTTGTAAATAGAGAGGCTACTGAATGTGTTGTAATTATAGAGGCTACTGTATGTGTTGTAATTAGAGAGGCTACTGAATGTGTTATAATTACAGAGGCTACTGTATGTGTTGTAATTAGAGGATACTCTGTGTTATAAATATAGAGGCTACTGTATGTGTTGTAAATAGAGAGGATACTGAATGTGTTGTAATTATAGAGGCTACTGTATGTGTTGTAATTAGAGAGACTACTGTATGGGTTGTAATTAGAGAGGCTACTGTATGTGTTGTAATTAGAGGATACTCTGTGTTATAAATATAGAGGCTACTGTATGTGTTTGTAAATAGAGAGGATACTGAATGTGTTGTAATTATAGAGGCTACTGTATGTGTTGTAATTAGAGAGACTACTGTATGGGTTGTAATTAGAGAGGCTACTGTATGTGTTGTAATTAGAGGATACTCTGTGTTATAAATATAGAGGCTACTGTATGTGTTGTAAATAGAGAGGCTACTGAATGTGTTGTAATTATAGAGGCTACTGTATGTGTTGTAATTAGAGAGACTACTGTATGTGTTATAAGTAGAGAGGCTACTGTATGTGTTATAATTAGAGAGGCTACTGTATGTGTTGTAATTAGAGGCTATACTGTGTTATAAATATAGAGGCTACTGTATGTGTTGTAAATAGAGAGGCTACTGAATGTGTTATAATTACAGAGGCTACTGTATGTGATGTAATTAGAGAGGCTACTGTATGTGTTGTAATTAGAGACTACTGTATGTGTTGTAATTATAGAGGCTACTGTATGTGTTGTAATTAGAGCCTACTGTATGTGTTATGATTAGAGATGCTACTGTATGTGTTATAATTAGAGAGGACACTGTATGTGTTGTAATTAGAGAGGTTACTGTTTGTGTTGTAATTAGAGAGGCTACTGTATGTGTTTAATTAGCGAGTCTACTGTATGTGTTATACTTAGAGGCTACTGTATGTGTTATAATTAGAGAGGCTACTGTATGTGTTGTAATTAGAGGCTACTCTGTGTTATAAATATAGAGGCTAATGTATGTGTTGTAAATAGAGAGGCTACTGAATGTGTTGTAATTATAGAGGCTACTGTATGTGTTGTAATTAGAGAGGCTACTGAATGTGTTATAATTACAGAGGCTACTGTATGTGTTGTAATTAGAGAGGTTACAGTTTGTGTTGTAATTAGAGAGGCTACTGTATGTGTTTAATTAGCGAGTCTACTGTATGTGTTATAATTAGAGACTACTGTATGGGTTGTAATTAGAGAGGCTACTGTATGTGTTGTAATTAGAGGATACTCTGTGTTATAAATATAGAGGCTACTGTATGTGTTGTAAATAGAGAGGCTACTGAATGTGTTGTAATTATAGAGGCTACTGTATGTGTTGTAATTAGAGAGGCTACTGAATGTGTTATAATTACAGAGGCTACTGTATGTGTTGTAATTAGAGGATACTCTGTGTTATAAATATAGAGGCTACTGTATGTGTTGTAAATAGAGAGGATACTGAATGTGTTGTAATTATAGAGGCTACTGTATGTGTTGTAATTAGAGAGACTACTGTATGGGTTGTAATTAGAGAGGCTACTGTATGTGTTGTAATTAGAGGATACTCTGTGTTATAAATATAGAGGCTACTGTATGTGTTGTAAATAGAGAGGCTACTGAATGTGTTGTAATTATAGAGGCTACTGTATGTGTTGTAATTAGAGAGACTACTGTATGTGTTATAAGTAGAGAGGCTACTGTATGTGTTATAATTAGAGAGGCTACTGTATGTGTTGTAATTAGAGGCTACACTGTGTTATAAATATAGAGGCTACTGTATGTGTTGTAAATAGAGAGGCTACTGAATGTGTTATAATTACAGAGGCTACTGTATGTGATGTAATTAGAGAGGTTACTGTTTGTGTTGTAATTAGAGAGGCTACTGTATGTGAAATAATTAGAGAGGTTACTGTATGTGTTGTAATTAGAGAGGCTACTGAATGTGTTGTAATTAGAGAGGTTACTGTATGTGTTGTAATTAGAGAGGCTACTGTATGTGTTGTAATTAGAGAGGCTACTGTATGTGTTATATTTAGAGAGTCTATTGTATGTGTTGTAATTAGAGACGCTACTCTGTGTTGTAATTAGAGAGGCTACTGTATGTGCTATAATTAGAGAGGCTACTCTGTGTTGTAATTAGAGAGGCTACTGTATGTGTTATAATTAGAGAGGCTACTCTGTGTTGTAATTAGAGAAGCTACTGTATGTGTTGTAATTGGAGAGGCTACTGTATGTGTTTTAATTAGAGACTACTGTATGTGTTGTAATTAGAGAGGCTGCTGTATGTGTTATAATTAGAGGCTACGGTATGTGTTGTAATTAGAGTGGCTACTGTATGTGTTGTAATTAGAGAGGCTACTGAATGTGTTATAATTACAGAGGCTACTGTATGTGTTGTAATTAGAGGATACTCTGTGTTATAAATATAGAGGCTACTGTATGTGTTGTAAATAGAGAGGATACTGAATGTGTTGTAATTATAGAGGCTACTGTATGTGTTGTAATTAGAGAGACTACTGTATGGGTTGTAATTAGAGAGGCTACTGTATGTGTTGTAATTAGAGGATACTCTGTGTTATAAATATAGAGGCTACTGTATGTGTTGTAAATAGAGAGGCTACTGAATGTGTTGTAATTATAGAGGCTACTGTATGTGTTGTAATTAGAGAGACTACTGTATGTGTTATAAGTAGAGAGGCTACTGTATGTGTTATAATTAGAGAGGCTACTGTATGTGTTGTAATTAGAGGCTACACTGTGTTATAAATATAGAGGCTACTGTATGTGTTGTAAATAGAGAGGCTACTGAATGTGTTATAATTACAGAGGCTACTGTATGTGATGTAATTAGAGAGGTTACTGTTTGTGTTGTAATTAGAGATGCTACTGTATGTGTTATAATTAGAGAGGACACTGTATGTGTTGTAATTAGAGAGGTTACTGTTTGTGTTGTAATTAGAGAGGCTACTGTATGTGTTTAATTAGCGAGTCTACTGTATGTGTTATACTTAGAGGCTACTGTATGTGTTATAATTAGAGAGGCTACTGTATGTGTTGTAATTAGAGGCTACTCTGTGTTATAAATATAGAGGCTAATGTATGTGTTGTAAATAGAGAGGCTACTGAATGTGTTGTAATTATAGAGGCTACTGTATGTGTTGTAATTAGAGAGGCTACTGAATGTGTTATAATTACAGAGGCTACTGTATGTGTTGTAATTAGAGAGGTTACAGTTTGTGTTGTAATTAGAGAGGCTACTGTATGTGTTTAATTAGCGAGTCTACTGTATGTGTTATAATTAGAGACTACTGTATGGGTTGTAATTAGAGAGGCTACTGTATGTGTTGTAATTAGAGGATACTCTGTGTTATAAATATAGAGGCTACTGTATGTGTTGTAAATAGAGAGGCTACTGAATGTGTTGTAATTATAGAGGCTACTGTATGTGTTGTAATTAGAGAGGCTACTGAATGTGTTATAATTACAGAGGCTACTGTATGTGTTGTAATTAGAGGATACTCTGTGTTATAAATATAGAGGCTACTGTATGTGTTGTAAATAGAGAGGATACTGAATGTGTTGTAATTATAGAGGCTACTGTATGTGTTGTAATTAGAGAGACTACTGTATGGGTTGTAATTAGAGAGGCTACTGTATGTGTTGTAATTAGAGGATACTCTGTGTTATAAATATAGAGGCTACTGTATGTGTTGTAAATAGAGAGGCTACTGAATGTGTTGTAATTATAGAGGCTACTGTATGTGTTGTAATTAGAGAGACTACTGTATGTGTTATAAGTAGAGAGGCTACTGTATGTGTTATAATTAGAGAGGCTACTGTATGTGTTGTAATTAGAGGCTACACTGTGTTATAAATATAGAGGCTACTGTATGTGTTGTAAATAGAGAGGCTACTGAATGTGTTATAATTACAGAGGCTACTGTATGTGATGTAATTAGAGAGGTTACTGTTTGTGTTGTAATTAGAGAGGCTACTGTATGTGAAATAATTAGAGAGGTTACTGTATGTGTTGTAATTAGAGAGGCTACTGAATGTGTTGTAATTAGAGAGGTTACTGTATGTGTTGTAATTAGAGAGGCTACTGTATGTGTTGTAATTAGAGAGGCTACTGTATGTGTTATATTTAGAGAGTCTATTGTATGTGTTGTAATTAGAGACGCTACTCTGTGTTGTAATTAGAGAGGCTACTGTATGTGCTATAATTAGAGAGGCTACTCTGTGTTGTAATTAGAGAGGCTACTGTATGTGTTATAATTAGAGAGGCTACTCTGTGTTGTAATTAGAGAAGCTACTGTATGTGTTGTAATTGGAGAGGCTACTGTATGTGTTTTAATTAGAGACTACTGTATGTGTTGTAATTAGAGAGGCTGCTGTATGTGTTATAATTAGAGGCTACGGTATGTGTTGTAATTAGAGTGGCTACTGTATGTGTTGTAATTAGAGAGGCTACTGAATGTGTTATAATTACAGAGGCTACTGTATGTGTTGTAATTAGAGGATACTCTGTGTTATAAATATAGAGGCTACTGTATGTGTTGTAAATAGAGAGGATACTGAATGTGTTGTAATTATAGAGGCTACTGTATGTGTTGTAATTAGAGAGACTACTGTATGGGTTGTAATTAGAGAGGCTACTGTATGTGTTGTAATTAGAGGATACTCTGTGTTATAAATATAGAGGCTACTGTATGTGTTGTAAATAGAGAGGCTACTGAATGTGTTGTAATTATAGAGGCTACTGTATGTGTTGTAATTAGAGAGACTACTGTATGTGTTATAAGTAGAGAGGCTACTGTATGTGTTATAATTAGAGAGGCTACTGTATGTGTTGTAATTAGAGGCTACACTGTGTTATAAATATAGAGGCTACTGTATGTGTTGTAAATAGAGAGGCTACTGAATGTGTTATAATTACAGAGGCTACTGTATGTGATGTAATTAGAGAGGTTACTGTTTGTGTTGTAATTAGAGAGGCTACTGTATGTGAAATAATTAGAGAGGTTACTGTATGTGTTGTAATTAGAGAGGCTACTGAATGTGTTGTAATTAGAGAGGTTACTGTATGTGTTGTAATTAGAGAGGCTACTGTATGTGTTGTAATTAGAGAGGCTACTGTATGTGTTATATTTAGAGAGTCTATTGTATGTGTTGTAATTAGAGACGCTACTCTGTGTTGTAATTAGAGAGGCTACTGTATGTGCTATAATTAGAGAGGCTACTCTGTGTTGTAATTAGAGAGGCTACTGTATGTGTTATAATTAGAGAGGCTACTCTGTGTTGTAATTAGAGAAGCTACTGTATGTGTTGTAATTGGAGAGGCTACTGTATGTGTTTTAATTAGAGACTACTGTATGTGTTGTAATTAGAGAGGCTGCTGTATGTGTTATAATTAGAGGCTACGGTATGTGTTGTAATTAGAGATACTACTGTATGTGTTATAATTAGAGAGGCTACTGTATGTTTTGTAATTATAGGCTACTGTATGTGTTGTAATTTGAGATGCTACTGTATTTGTTTTAATTAGAGGCTACTGTATGTGTTGTAATTAGAGGCTACTGTATGTGTTGTAAGTAATTAGAGACTACTGTATGTGTTGTAATGAGAGGCCTACTGTATGTGTTGTAATTAGAGGCTACTGTATGTGTTGTAATTAGTGAGGCTACTTTATGTGTTGTAATTAGAGGCTACTGTATGTGTTGTAATTAGTGGCTACTGTATGTGTTATAATTAGAGAGGCTGCTGTATGTGTTATAATTAGAGAGGACACTGTATGTGTTGTAATTAGAGAGGCTACTGAATGTGTTATAATTACAGAGGCTACTGTATGTGTTGTAATTAGAGAGGTTACTGTTTGTGTTGTAATTAGAGAGGCTACTGTATGTGTTTAATTAGCGAGTCTACTGTATGTGTTATAATTAGAGGCTACTGTATGTGTTGTAATTAGAGGCTACTCTGTGTTATAAATATAGAGGCTACTGTATGTGTTGTAAATAGAGAGGCTACTGAATTTGTTATAATTACAGAGGCTACTGTATGTGTTGTAATTAGAGAAGTTACTGTTTGTGTTGTAATTAGAGAGGTTACTGTTTGTGTTGTAATTAGAGAGGCTACTGTATGTGTTTAAATAGCGAGTCTACTGTATGTGTTATACTTAGAGGCTACTGTATGTGTTATAATTAGAGAGGCTACTGTATGTGTTGTAATTAGAGAGGCTACTGAATGTGTTATAATTACAGAGGCTACTGTATGTGTTGTAATTAGAGAGGTTACTGTTTGTGTTGTAATTAGAGAGGCTACTGTATGTGTTGTAATTAGAGAGTCTATTGTATGTGTTGTAATTAGAGGATACTGTATGTGTTATATTTAGAGGCTACTGTATGTGTTATATTTAGAGGCTACTGTATGTGTTATAATTAGAGAGGCTACTGTATGTTTTGTAATTAGAGAGGCTACTGTATGTGCTGTCATTAGAGAGTCTACTGTATGTGTTGTAATTAGAGGTTACTGTATGTGTTATATTTAGAGGCTACTGTATGTGTTATGTATATGTTGTAATTAGAGAGGCTACTGTATGTGTTGTAATTAGAGAGGCTAGTGAATGTGTTATAATTAGAGAGGCTACTGTATGTGTTACAATTAGAGACTACTGTATGGGTTGTAATTAGAGAGGCTACTGTATGTGTTATATTTAGAGACTACTGTATGTGTTATGTATATGTTGTAATTAGAGAGGCTACTGTATGTGTTGTAATTAGAGAGGCTACTGTATGTGTTATAATTAGAGAGTCTACTGTATGTGTTGTAATTAGAGAAGCTGCTGTATGTGTTTTAATTAGAGAGGCTACTGTATGTGCTGTCATTAGAGAGTCTACTGTATGTGTTGTAATTAGAGGTTACTGTATGTGTTGTAATTAGAGCCTACTGTATGTGTTGTAATGAGAGGCCTACTGTATGTGTTGTAATTAGAGGCTACTGTATGTGTTGTAATTAGTGAGGCTACTTTATGTGTTGTAATTAGTGGCTACTGTATGTGTTATGATTAGAGATGCTACTGTATGTGTTATAATTAGAGAGGACACTGTATGTGTTGTAATTAGAGAGGTTACTGTTTGTGTTGTAATTAGAGAGGCTACTGTATGTGTTTAATTAGCGAGTCTACTGTATGTGTTATACTTAGAGGCTACTGTATGTGTTATAATTAGAGAGGCTACTGTATGTGTTGTAATTAGAGAGACTACTGAATGTGTTATAATTACAGAGGCTACTGTATGTGTTGTAATTAGAGAGGTTACAGTTTGTGTTGTAATTAGAGAGGCTACTGTATGTGTTGTAATTAGAGGATACTCTGTGTTATAAATATAGAGGCTACTGTATGTGTTGTAAATAGAGAGGCTACTGAATGTGTTGTAATTATAGAGGCTACTGTATGTGTTGTAATTAGAGAGACTACTGTATGTGTTATAAGTAGAGAGGCTACTGTATGTGTTATAATTAGAGAGGCTACTGTATGTGTTGTAATTAGAGGCTACACTGTGTTATAAATATTGAGGCTACTGTATGTGTTGTAAATAGAGAGGCTACTGAGTGTGTTATAATTACAGAGGCTACTGTATGTGATGTAATTAGAGAGGTTACTGTTTGTGTTGTAATTAGAGAGGCTACTGTATGTGAAATAATTAGAGAGGTTACTGTATGTGTTGTAATTAGAGAGGCTACTGAATGTGTTGTAATTAGAGAGGTTACTGTATGTGTTGTAATTAGAGAGGCTACTGTATGTGTTGTAATTAGAGAGGCTACTGTATGTGTTATATTTAGAGAGTCTATTGTATGTGTTGTAATTAGAGACGCTACTCTGTGTTGTAATTAGAGAGGCTACTGTATGTGCTATAATTAGAGAGGCTACTCTGTGTTGTAATTAGAGAGGCTACTGTATGTGTTATAATTAGAGAGGCTACTCTGTGTTGTAATTAGAGAAGCTACTGTATGTGTTGTAATTGGAGAGGCTACTGTATGTGTTTTAATTAGAGACTACTGTATGTGTTGTAATTAGAGAGGCTGCTGTATGTGTTATAATTAGAGGCTACGGTATGTGTTGTAATTAGAGTGGCTACTGTATGTGTTGTAATTAGAGAGGCTACTGAATGTGTTATAATTACAGAGGCTACTGTATGTGTTGTAATTAGAGGATACTCTGTGTTATAAATATAGAGGCTACTGTATGTGTTGTAAATAGAGAGGATACTGAATGTGTTGTAATTATAGAGGCTACTGTATGTGTTGTAATTAGAGAGACTACTGTATGGGTTGTAATTAGAGAGGCTACTGTATGTGTTGTAATTAGAGGATACTCTGTGTTATAAATATAGAGGCTACTGTATGTGTTGTAAATAGAGAGGCTACTGAATGTGTTGTAATTATAGAGGCTACTGTATGTGTTGTAATTAGAGAGACTACTGTATGTGTTATAAGTAGAGAGGCTACTGTATGTGTTATAATTAGAGAGGCTACTGTATGTGTTGTAATTAGAGGCTACACTGTGTTATAAATATAGAGGCTACTGTATGTGTTGTAAATAGAGAGGCTACTGAATGTGTTATAATTACAGAGGCTACTGTATGTGATGTAATTAGAGAGGTTACTGTTTGTGTTGTAATTAGAGAGGCTACTGTATGTGAAATAATTAGAGAGGTTACTGTATGTGTTGTAATTAGAGAGGCTACTGAATGTGTTGTAATTAGAGAGGTTACTGTATGTGTTGTAATTAGAGAGGCTACTGTATGTGTTGTAATTAGAGAGGCTACTGTATGTGTTATATTTAGAGAGTCTATTGTATGTGTTGTAATTAGAGACGCTACTCTGTGTTGTAATTAGAGAGGCTACTGTATGTGCTATAATTAGAGAGGCTACTCTGTGTTGTAATTAGAGAGGCTACTGTATGTGTTATAATTAGAGAGGCTACTCTGTGTTGTAATTAGAGAAGCTACTGTATGTGTTGTAATTGGAGAGGCTACTGTATGTGTTTTAATTAGAGACTACTGTATGTGTTGTAATTAGAGAGGCTGCTGTATGTGTTATAATTAGAGGCTACGGTATGTGTTGTAATTAGAGTGGCTACTGTATGTGTTATAATTAGAGAGGCTACTCTGTGTTGTAATTAGAGATACTACTGTATGTGTTATAATTAGAGAGGCTACTGTATGTTTTGTAATTATAGGCTACTGTATGTGTTGTAATTTGAGATGCTACTGTATTTGTTTTAATTAGAGGCTACTGTATGTGTTGTAATTAGAGGCTACTGTATGTGTTGTAAGTAATTAGAGACTACTGTATGTGTTGTAATGAGAGGCCTACTGTATGTGTTGTAATTAGAGGCTACTGTATGTGTTGTAATTAGTGAGGCTACTTTATGTGTTGTAATTAGAGGCTACTGTATGTGTTGTAATTAGTGGCTACTGTATGTGTTATAATTAGAGAGGCTGCTGTATGTGTTATAATTAGAGAGGACACTGTATGTGTTGTAATTAGAGAGGCTACTGAATGTGTTATAATTACAGAGGCTACTGTATGTGTTGTAATTAGAGAGGTTACTGTTTGTGTTGTAATTAGAGAGGCTACTGTATGTGTTTAATTAGCGAGTCTACTGTATGTGTTATAATTAGAGGCTACTGTATGTGTTGTAATTAGAGGCTACTCTGTGTTATAAATATAGAGGCTACTGTATGTGTTGTAAATAGAGAGGCTACTGAATTTGTTATAATTACAGAGGCTACTGTATGTGTTGTAATTAGAGAAGTTACTGTTTGTGTTGTAATTAGAGAGGTTACTGTTTGTGTTGTAATTAGAGAGGCTACTGTATGTGTTTAAATAGCGAGTCTACTGTATGTGTTATACTTAGAGGCTACTGTATGTGTTATAATTAGAGAGGCTACTGTATGTGTTGTAATTAGAGAGGCTACTGAATGTGTTATAATTACAGAGGCTACTGTATGTGTTGTAATTAGAGAGGTTACTGTTTGTGTTGTAATTAGAGAGGCTACTGTATGTGTTGTAATTAGAGAGTCTATTGTATGTGTTGTAATTAGAGGATACTGTATGTGTTATATTTAGAGGCTACTGTATGTGTTATATTTAGAGGCTACTGTATGTGTTATAATTAGAGAGGCTACTGTATGTTTTGTAATTAGAGAGGCTACTGTATGTGCTGTCATTAGAGAGTCTACTGTATGTGTTGTAATTAGAGGTTACTGTATGTGTTATATTTAGAGGCTACTGTATGTGTTATGTATATGTTGTAATTAGAGAGGCTACTGTATGTGTTGTAATTAGAGAGGCTAGTGAATGTGTTATAATTAGAGAGGCTACTGTATGTGTTATAATTAGAGACTACTGTATGGGTTGTAATTAGAGAGGCTACTGTATGTGTTATATTTAGAGACTACTGTATGTGTTATGTATATGTTGTAATTAGAGAGGCTACTGTATGTGTTGTAATTAGAGAGGCTACTGTATGTGTTATAATTAGAGAGTCTACTGTATGTGTTGTAATTAGAGACGCTGCTGTATGTGTTTTAATTAGAGAGGCTACTGTATGTGCTGTCATTAGAGAGTCTACTGTATGTGTTGTAATTAGAGGTTACTGTATGTGTTGTAATTAGAGCCTACTGTATGTGTTGTAATGAGAGGCCTACTGTATGTGTTGTAATTAGAGGCTACTGTATGTGTTGTAATTAGTGAGGCTACTTTATGTGTTGTAATTAGTGGCTACTGTATGTGTTATGATTAGAGATGCTACTGTATGTGTTATAATTAGAGAGGACACTGTATGTGTTGTAATTAGAGAGGTTACTGTTTGTGTTGTAATTAGAGAGGCTACTGTATGTGTTTAATTAGCGAGTCTACTGTATGTGTTATACTTAGAGGCTACTGTATGTGTTATAATTAGAGAGGCTACTGTATGTGTTGTAATTAGAGAGACTACTGAATGTGTTATAATTACAGAGGCTACTGTATGTGTTGTAATTAGAGAGGTTACAGTTTGTGTTGTAATTAGAGAGGCTACTGTATGTGTTTAATTTGCGAGTCTATTGTATGTGTTATAATTAGAGACTACTGTATGGGTTGTAATTAGAGAGGTTACTGTTTGTGTTGTAATTAGAGAGGCTACTGTATGTGAAATAATTAGAGAGGTTACTGTATGTGTTGTAATTAGAGAGGCTACTGAATGTGTTATAATTACAGAGGCTACTGTATGTGTTGTAATTAGAGAGGTTACTGTTTGTGTTGTAATTAGAGAGGCTACTGTATGTGTTTAATTAGCGAGTCTACTGTATGTGTTATAATTAGAGGCTACTGTATGTGTTGTAAATAGAGAGACTACTGAATTTGTTATAATTACAGAGGCTACTGTATGTGTTGTAATTAGAGAGGTTACTGTTTGTGTTGTAATTAGAGAGGTTACTGTTTGTGTTGTAATTAGAGAGGCTACTGTATGTGTTTAATTAGCGAGTCTACTGTATGTGTTATACTTAGAGGCTACTGTATGTGTTATAATTAGAGAGGCTACTGTATGTGTTGTAATTAGAGAGACTACTGAATGTGTTATAATTACAGAGGTTACTGTTTGTGTTGTAATTAGAGAGGCTACTGTATGTGTTGTAATTAGAGAGTCTATTGTATGTGTTGTAATTAGAGGATACTGTATGTGTTATAATTAGAGAGGCTACTGTATGTGTTATAATTAGAGAGGCTACTGTATGTTTTGTAATTAGAGAGGCTACTGTATGTGCTGTCATTAGAGAGTCTACTGTATGTGTTGTAATTAGAGGTTACTGTATGTGTTATATTTAGAGGCTACTGTATGTGTTATGTATATGTTGTAATTAGAGAGGCTACTGTATGTGTTGTAATTAGAGAGGCTAGTGAATGTGTTATAATTAGAGAGGCTACTGTATGTGTTATAATTAGAGACTACTGTATGGGTTGTAATTAGTGAGGCTACTGTATGTGTTATATTTAGAGACTACTGTATGTGTTATGTATATGTTGTAATTAGAGAGGCTACTGTATGTGTTGTAATTAGAGAGGCTAGTGAATGTGTTATAATTAGAGAGGCTACTGTATGTGTTATAATTAGAGAGTCTACTGTATGTGTTGTAATTAGAGAAGCTGCTGTATGTGTTTTAATTAGAGAGGCTACTGTATGTGCTGTCATTAGAGAGTCTACTGTATGTGTTGTAATTAGAGGTTACTGTATGTGTTGTAATTAGAGCCTACTGTATGTGTTGTAATGAGAGGCCTACTGTATGTGTTGTAATTAGAGGCTACTGTATGTGTTGTAATTAGTGAGGCTACTTTATGTGTTGTAATTAGTGGCTACTGTATGTGTTATGATTAGAGATGCTACTGTATGTGTTATAATTAGAGAGGACACTGTATGTGTTGTAATTAGAGAGGTTACTGTTTGTGTTGTAATTAGAGAGGCTACTGTATGTGTTTAATTAGCGAGTCTACTGTATGTGTTATACTTAGAGGCTACTGTATGTGTTATAATTAGAGAGGCTACTGTATGTGTTGTAATTAGAGAGGCTACTGTATGTGCTGTCATTAGAGAGTCTACTGTATGTGTTGTAATTAGAGGTTACTGTATGTGTTATATTTAGAGGCTACTGTATGTGTTATGTATATGTTGTAATTAGAGAGGCTACTGTATGTGTTGTAATTAGAGAGGCTAGTGAATGTGTTATAATTAGAGAGGCTACTGTATGTGTTATAATTAGAGACTACTGTATGGGTTGTAATTAGAGAGGCTACTGTATGTGTTATATTTAGAGACTACTGTATGTGTTATGTATATGTTGTAATTAGAGAGGCTACTGTATGTGTTGTAATTAGAGAGGCTAGTGAATGTGTTATAATTAGAGAGGCTACTGTATGTGTTATAATTAGAGAGTCTACTGTATGTGTTGTAATTAGAGAAGCTGCTGTATGTGTTTTAATTAGAGAGGCTACTGTATGTGCTGTCATTAGAGAGTCTACTGTATGTGTTGTAATTAGAGGTTACTGTATGTGTTGTAATTAGAGCCTACTGTATGTGTTGTAATGAGAGGCCTACTGTATGTGTTGTAATTAGAGGCTACTGTATGTGTTGTAATTAGTGAGGCTACTTTATGTGTTGTAATTAGTGGCTACTGTATGTGTTATGATTAGAGATGCTACTGTATGTGTTATAATTAGAGAGGACACTGTATGTGTTGTAATTAGAGAGGTTACTGTTTGTGTTGTAATTAGAGAGGCTACTGTATGTGTTTAATTAGCGAGTCTACTGTATGTGTTATACTTAGAGGCTACTGTATGTGTTATAATTAGAGAGGCTACTGTATGTGTTGTAATTAGAGAGGCTACTGAATGTGTTATAATTACAGAGGCTACTGTATGTGTTGTAATTAGAGAGGTTACAGTTTGTGTTGTAATTAGAGAGGCTACTGTATGTGTTTAATTAGTGAGTCTACTGTATGTGTTATAATTAGAGACTACTGTATGGGTTGTAATTAGAGAGGCTGCTGTATGTGTTATAATTAGAGGCTACGGTATGTGCTGTAATTAGAGTGGCTACTGTATGTGTTATAATTAGAGAGGCTACTCTGTGTTGTAATTAGAGATACTACTGTATGTGTTATAATTAGAGAGGCTACTGTATGTTTTGTAATTATAGGCTACTGTATGTGTTGTAATTTGAGATGCTACTGTATTTGTTTTAATTAGAGGCTACTGTATGTGTTGTAATTAGAGGCTACTGTATGTGTTGTAAGTAATTAGAGACTACTGTATGTGTTGTAATGAGAGGCCTACTCTATGTGTTGTAATTAGAGGCTACTGTATGTGTTGTAATTAGTGAGCCTACTTTATGTGTTGTAATTAGAGGCTACTGTATGTGTTGTAATTAGTGGCTACTGTATGTGTTATAATTAGAGAGGCTGCTGTATGTGTTATAATTAGAGAGGACACTGTATGTGTTGTAATTAGAGAGGCTACTGAATGTGTTATAATTACAGAGGCTACTGTATGTGTTGTAATTAGAGAGGTTACTGTTTGTGTTGTAATTAGAGAGGCTACTGTATGTGTTTAATTAGCGAGTCTACTGTATGTGTTATAATTAGAGGCTACTGTATGTGTTGTAATTAGAGGCTACTCTGTGTTATAAATATAGAGGCTACTGTATGTGTTGTAAATAGAGAGGCTACTGAATTTGTTATAATTACAGAGGCTACTGTATGTGTTGTAATTAGAGAAGTTACTGTTTGTGTTGTAATTAGAGAGGTTACTGTTTGTGTTGTAATTAGAGAGGCTACTGTATGTGTTTAAATAGCGAGTCTACTGTATGTGTTATACTTAGAGGCTACTGTATGTGTTATAATTAGAGAGGCTACTGTATGTGTTGTAATTAGAGAGGCTACTGAATGTGTTATAATTACAGAGGCTACTGTATGTGTTGTAATTAGAGAGGTTACTGTTTGTGTTGTAATTAGAGAGGCTACTGTATGTGTTGTAATTAGAGAGTCTATTGTATGTGTTGTAATTAGAGGATACTGTATGTGTTATATTTAGAGGCTACTGTATGTGTTATATTTAGAGGCTACTGTATGTGTTATAATTAGAGAGGCTACTGTATGTTTTGTAATTAGAGAGGCTACTGTATGTGCTGTCATTACAGAGGCTACTGTATGTGTTGTAATTAGAGAGGTTACAGTTTGTGTTGTAATTAGAGAGGCTACTGTATGTGTTTAATTAGTGAGTCTACTGTATGTGTTATAATTAGAGACTACTGTATGGGTTGTAATTAGAGAGGCTGCTGTATGTGTTATAATTAGAGGCTACGGTATGTGTTGTAATTAGAGTGGCTACTGTATGTGTTATAATTAGAGAGGCTACTCTGTGTTGTAATTAGAGATACTACTGTATGTGTTATAATTAGAGAGGCTACTGTATGTTTTGTAATTATAGGCTACTGTATGTGTTGTAATTTGAGATGCTACTGTATTTGTTTTAATTAGAGGCTACTGTATGTGTTGTAATTAGAGGCTACTGTATGTGTTGTAAGTAATTAGAGACTACTGTATGTGTTGTAATGAGAGGCCTACTGTATGTGTTGTAATTAGAGGCTACTGTATGTGTTGTAATTAGTGAGCCTACTTTATGTGTTGTAATTAGAGGCTACTGTATGTGTTGTAATTAGTGGCTACTGTATGTGTTATAATTAGAGAGGCTGCTGTATGTGTTATAATTAGAGAGGACACTGTATGTGTTGTAATTAGAGAGGCTACTGAATGTGTTATAATTACAGAGGCTACTGTATGTGTTGTAATTAGAGAGGTTACTGTTTGTGTTGTAATTAGAGAGGCTACTGTATGTGTTTAATTAGCGAGTCTACTGTATGTGTTATAATTAGAGGCTACTGTATGTGTTGTAATTAGAGGCTACTCTGTGTTATAAATATAGAGGCTACTGTATGTGTTGTAAATAGAGAGGCTACTGAATTTGTTATAATTACAGAGGCTACTGTATGTGTTGTAATTAGAGAAGTTACTGTTTGTGTTGTAATTAGAGAGGTTACTGTTTGTGTTGTAATTAGAGAGGCTACTGTATGTGTTTAAATAGCGAGTCTACTGTATGTGTTATACTTAGAGGCTACTGTATGTGTTATAATTAGAGAGGCTACTGTATGTGTTGTAATTAGAGAGGCTACTGAATGTGTTATAATTACAGAGGCTACTGTATGTGTTGTAATTAGAGAGGTTACTGTTTGTGTTGTAATTAGAGAGGCTACTGTATGTGTTGTAATTAGAGAGTCTATTGTATGTGTTGTAATTAGAGGATACTGTATGTGTTATATTTAGAGGCTACTGTATGTGTTATATTTAGAGGCTACTGTATGTGTTATAATTAGAGAGGCTACTGTATGTTTTGTAATTAGAGAGGCTACTGTATGTGCTGTCATTAGAGAGTCTACTGTATGTGTTGTAATTAGAGGTTACTGTATGTGTTATATTTAGAGGCTACTGTATGTGTTATGTATATGTTGTAATTAGAGAGGCTACTGTATGTGTTGGAATTAGAGAGGCTAGTGAATGTGTTATAATTAGAGAGGCTACTGTATGTGTTATAATTAGAGACTACTGTATGGGTTGTAATTAGAGAGGCTACTGTATGTGTTATATTTAGAGACTACTGTATGTGTTATGTATATGTTGTAATTAGAGAGGCTACTGTATGTGTTGTAATTAGAGAGGCTACTGTATGTGTTATAATTAGAGAGTCTACTGTATGTGTTGTAATTAGAGAAGCTGCTGTATGTGTTTTAATTAGAGAGGCTACTGTATGTGCTGTCATTAGAGAGTCTACTGTATGTGTTGTAATTAGAGGTTACTGTATGTGTTGTAATTAGAGCCTACTGTATGTGTTGTAATGAGAGGCCTACTGTATGTGTTGTAATTAGAGGCTACCGTATGTGTTGTAATTAGTGAGGCTACTTTATGTGTTGTAATTAGTGGCTACTGTATGTGTTATGATTAGAGATGCTACTGTATGTGTTATAATTAGAGAGGACACTGTATGTGTTGTAATTAGAGAGGTTACTGTTTGTGTTGTAATTAGAGAGGCTACTGTATGTGTTTAATTAGCGAGTCTACTGTATGTGTTATACTTAGAGGCTACTGTATGTGTTATAATTAGAGAGGCTACTGTATGTGTTGTAATTAGAGAGACTACTGAATGTGTTATAATTACAGAGGCTACTGTATGTGTTGTAATTAGAGAGGTTACAGTTTGTGTTGTAATTAGAGAGGCTACTGTATGTGTTTAATTTGCGAGTCTATTGTATGTGTTATAATTAGAGACTACTGTATGGGTTGTAATTAGAGAGGCTACTGTATGTGTTATATTTAGAGACTACTGTATGTGTTATGTATATGTTGTAATTAGAGAGGCTACTGTATGTGTTGTAATTAGAGAGGCTAGTGAATGTGTTATAATTAGAGAGGCTACTGTATGTGTTATAATTAGAGAGTCTACTGTATGTGTTGTAATTAGAGAAGCTGCTGTATGTGTTTTAATTAGAGAGGCTACTGTATGTGCTGTCATTAGAGAGTCTACTGTATGTGTTGTAATTAGAGGTTACTGTATGTGTTGTAATTAGAGCCTACTGTATGTGTTGTAATGAGAGGCCTACTGTATGTGTTGTAATTAGAGGCTACTGTATGTGTTGTAATTAGTGAGGCTACTTTATGTGTTGTAATTAGTGGCTACTGTATGTGTTATGATTAGAGATGCTACTGTATGTGTTATAATTAGAGAGGACACTGTATGTGTTGTAATTAGAGAGGTTACAGTTTGTGTTGTAATTAGAGAGGCTACTGTATGTGTTTAATTAGTGAGTCTACTGTATGTGTTATAATTAGAGACTACTGTATGGGTTGTAATTAGAGAGGTTACTGTTTGTGTTGTAATTAGAGAGGCTACTGTATGTGAAATAATTAGAGAGGTTACTGTATGTGTTGTAATTAGAGAGGCTACTGAATGTGTTGTAATTAGAGAGGTTACTGTATGTGTTGTAATTAGAGAGGCTACTGTATGTGTTGTAATTAGAGAGGCTACTGTATGTGTTATATTTAGAGAGTCTATTGTATGTGTTGTAATTAGAGAGGCTACTCTGTGTTGTAATTAGAGAGGCTACTGTATGTGCTATAATTAGAGAGGCTACTCTGTGTTGTAATTAGAGAGGCTACTGTATGTGTTATAATTAGAGAGGCTACTCTGTGTTGTAATTAGAGAAGCTACTGTATGTGTTATAATTAGAGAGGCTACTGTATGTGTTTTAATTAGAGACTACTGTATGTGTTTTAATTAGAGAGGCTGCTGTATGTGTTATAATTAGAGGCTACTGTATGTGTTGTAATTAGAGTGGCTACTGTATGTGTTATAATTAGAGAGGCTACTCTGTGTTGTAATTAGAGATACTACTGAATGTGTTGTAATTTCAGAGGCTACTGTATGAGTTGTAATTTCAGAGGCTACTGTATGATTTGTAATTAGAGAGGCTACTGTATGTGTTGTAATTAGAGAGGCTACTGTATGTGTTGTAATTAGAGTCTAACCGTATGTGTTGTAATTAGAGGCTAATGTATGTGTTGTAATTAGAGAGGCCTACTGTATGTGTTGTAATGAGAGGCCTACTGTATGTGTTGTAATTAGAGAGGGGCTACTGTATGTGTTGTAATTAGAGGCTACTGTATGTGTTGTAATTAGAGTCTACTGTATGTGTTGTAATTAGCGAGGCTACTGTATGTGTTGTAATTAGAGGGTTTACTGTATGTGTTGTAATTAGAGTGGCTACTGTATGTGTTATGATTAGAGATGCTACTGTATGTGTTATAATTAGAGAGGCTAGTGTATGTGTTATAATTAGAGAGAGTCTACTGTATGTGTTGTAATTAGAGGCTACTGTATGTGTTGTAATTAGAGTGGTGCTGATATTTCTTCATTTCTAGATGTTCCATATTCTTCAGTCACCAATACTAATGATTCTCTGTCTTCTCTACTTCCATACAGCTATCCAGAAATCAGAGGAAGGTAAGACCCATTTTTGTTTTGCTATTTTTTTTTGCTTTACAATAAAAACTGAATTTAGTCTATGGAGTGAACAAACTACAGTGTTATTTGGGGTGTTTTGGACTGCTGGTCTGATTCCTAAATTGAACAGACGTGTACATATTGTCCATGTAGGATGAATACTTAATCTACAAAGGTGTACCTTTTTTGTGTAGAAATGAAGGTGGCACATAACTTGGGGGAAATGAATGTGGCCAGTAATCAGCTCCGACTTTGCCCTGACTTTGACTTAGATGTCCATTAACGATTGAAGAGCAAACAGTTATCTTTAACACAACAGTTAATTGCATGAAATTGAGTCTGCGTTGCTTTGTTGACACTGTGCTTTCCTCTGTGAGAGTCACACAGACAAAGAATAGGGATGTCATCTCAGTGATCAGTGCGGCGCTGGGTGCTAACTGTAGCTACCATCTACAATAACCCAGCTATTAAGATGGTTGATTACCAAGCCATTGACATCAGGGCAGTATATCACACTGTCAAAAGATTGGCACAGTGATTACGCACTAATGGAATTGTTTGCTTGAAGAATGAAATCTTTCCCAGAGCATTACTTGTCCCTGTCTGAAGGAAAACACCCATTTGTCTCTCATAATGTAATCATTCACACTCTGTTTAAACCACGTCACAATAAAACAAATGGAATCGCTCTTCAATAAAACACACAGAGTGTAAATGAAGATTGAACGTGGACGTGGGGAAGCCCAGTGAGTTAAGCGGCCGGGCGGTGCAGCAGTGAGAGACATCCATCAGGCCTGTTAGGAGGAGCTCTGGTGGTGGTGCCAGAGAGGGCAACAGGCTCAGGGTTCCAGCTATGGGTGTGCTCGGGTTCTGCATGTTATAAATCACTGCTGCTGCTCACCGGAACAGCCTACCAACAGCTGCCATTTAATATTGCTGCTCTGTACACTTGTACATTGTAAGTGACTGCACAGCTGGAAGGAAGGCTTTATTTTCAGTAACATTTTTTTACAGCATACACACATATTTTGCACTTTGTTTTGACAGTCAGCACTGTGCAATACCGTACAGAAGTTGAGAACGTTGATGCGCTTGAATACAAATGTTCTCATTCAGTGGCATTCTATTCCAAAACCGTTGTCCTGACTAAATCGTACAGGTTATTCATTGTGTCCTGTGTGTTCGTATGGAACACTGTACTGTCAGTATCTAATAGAGCGGACTGGTTGTTGATTCGTAAGCAGGGGCCGGTTGTAAATGTGGAGGGCTATATCCAGGCCCCACATGGGAGGATGATGAGTGGAAGGCTTCAGTTCAGAAGGGTCCGCTTTCAACCCCTGCCTTTAATCACTCTTAACTCCCCTTGTGATGAGCAAGGATGCTATGACCACGCTCACAGCAAAAGGCGCGCATTATTAAATGACATGCTGCAAAGAGAAAGCATTAGAGTCATTATTGGATTAAAGCTTTGACAGGGAGCCTGCGTGTACCATCCCCGATGCACAATGCATGAAAACAAAGATGACACTTGACTAGTTAGTTCTCTTTATTCTTTATCCCAGGAGCAATGCAATGTGACATCTAGCAGCAAGTATTTGTAGTCGTTATATCAATGGACCTAGATGGCTGCCGGTACAAAAGATTAACAAAAACCCATTTAAAACTAGTAACCTCAGTGCTATATTTTAGCTGCACTGAGGGCTCGAGTACAGATAGCACGTCTCAAAAAGAGAACTCCTAAGTAACTGGAGGTTAGTGATGAACACATCTGGACTATAAGTCGTTGGAACTTCAGTGTCTCCAGGAGTCAGTCAGTCTGTCTGTCTGTCTGTGTGTGTCGCTGAGCCTAGGTTACCTGGATGGAGGGGGGGACCAAGGTGGGGAATGCTTTTCAGGCCAGGAGACGTGGAGTGCAGCATTCTCTGATGTGTTGTGAGCAAAACTGGGTCTGTGAGAGAGAGATAAGAGAAGACTCTCAACACCTGCATCCACGCATGTGTGTAGAACACCAGCAGATAATCCTTCACATACAGTAGTACACACAAACAAAAGATACACCTCTGCTTCCTCTGTGTATTAATAGTGTGTGTTTTAATGCGTTACACTATAGAACTATGCAAACTACCATCTACAAACAACAAGAGTCTAGCTTCAAATCATAGAGAATTACTTCAATTACATGGTTGGTTCCTACTCCCCCCCTTATTTTGTTCCTTGTTCCTTGGTTACGATGTGATACGGTAGTGTGAATAGTTGATAGTGTAAAGGTGTGAATGACTCACTTATGGTGACCCTGACCCTGTGAGAATACAGAGGGAGCATGTGGAACCTCAGCACAGACATCTTCAAACGAGAGGACAGGACAGGGCACAGCTGCTACTGCTGCTGCTGATGGCCAGGGAGCTCTAAGCACCACTGACCTTGGCTTAATCCTCTCATAAGAATACTCTCCTTCAAAGCACTGCAACTTCATGGAAAAACAAACTCAGCAAAAGCTAAATCCTAACCCTTTAAGCATTTTTTTTTTCTTCTTCTGAATATTCTCATGCAGTAAATGTAAAGGCTTTAGAGGTAATTTCACAGATGGTAATTTTATAGTCCACTCGTGTACTTCTGAAAATGATGTTGTTGACAATATGTGATTTTAGTGCCATTGTGTTTTGGGGAAAAGCTGAGGTGTACAAATGAATGTTGCTCTTCGATGTTGTTAATCATTGATGAAATGAAGCGTTCTGCATTGGCACTGTTCAAAAAAAAAATGGGTTAGAAATGAACAAACAAAACAACAGCAACATGTTTCACAGATCATTTTTCACGTGTAAAGTTTCTCTGCAACAATTTCACCTGCAAACAGCCCTGAATATAGTAGTAATGGAGAAACAAGTTGAGAGAAATAGAAAAGGATGGAATGCTCGTTGAAAAAAAGCTACTTGTTGCAATATTCTTTAAAGCCCACAAGAAAATCTACTTAACTGCATTGTGACATTTAATGACATTAAATAGCGTGTTTTTTTCATCGTTTTGATTGTTCATTTTATGGAGCATAGCCAGCGGTAAAACAGATTAGCATTTAGTGGTCATTTTATTGTTTCACAGATTTACTGTACATGTGTTCATAGACATGCGTTAGTCTTCTATTTCATTGTGACGAGGGAAGGTTGAAAGCAATAAAAATGGGCTTTAATAAATATTTCCCCACCATTTCATAACCACCAACAACCAGTTGATGTTGCTTTCATAAGATCAATTGTAATTACAACAATGTCTGAAATTAAGGTGAAATAATTTACCTTGACAAAGAAACAGACACCATCCCAAGGAAAATGGGGAGGAATGGAGAAAAGGGGAGCATGATCAACGTCATACCGGGGGGGGACGACGACACACGAGAGCCTGTTGCTATGCCAACACAAATTGGGCAGCCCTGTATTTCAATGCACAAGACACATCCACCACGGAGAGGCTTGGCACTTCAAGAGGAAAAAAAATAAAGCTGGTGATGTTTATCTCATTAAAAAAAAAAATATATATATATATATATATATATATATATATATATCAGTGATGACAAACCTCTTGTGTCTCTGATGCTGTCTGGTTCTGCTCAGCTCTCTGGTATAAGCGCCGTCCTCCAGCCTAAGGGTATTGTGTTGACCTCATTTCTTCTTGCCCCACGAAAGGTCAATGAATGCGTATGTATATAATGGTACATGTGTACAGCTTATTCAGTGTTACCTGGTGCATGGTGTAAAGCTCTCTGGCGGTTTCTGATTAGATGATCGATAACATCTCATCCCTCAGTGAAATTGGCCAATTTCCTCCCGCAGTTCTCACAAAGAGAACCATTCTCTTTTGAAAAGTGCGGTTGTCTCTGTCAACACATGTTTTATTTACTAAGTGTTGATGGAGTGATTTAATGTCTGTCCATTACTGGTGGAAATGTCCTTCACATATAAAAGGTTGTGTTTTATTTAATCCAATTGGGTTCACAGATTTTCTTTTATCCAAATGTTTTAGAAATGCAATTTGTTTTGATAAATCTGTACAGGAAATGACAATGCATTTTGTTGAGCTGAAAAAAATATATATATTATATCGCAAAAACTGCCAAAATGCCAGGGAGAGAAACATCGCTGAGTTACCATTTTGATCTCTAAAAGTGTTCAAATGTCATAAATGATATATTCTTCATTAAAAAAATACATCTCCAATGAAAGAGGCGTTGTGCAACACCATGAAGGTGTTGAGACTGAGCTCAACGAAAAGGATAACTGTCAGAGAATGAATGCAAGAAATCCCTTAAAAAATTATACCGGGTCATTTTTCGAGTTGTTTAAATTAACAATTCACTCAATTTCCTGCTGTAGGTCATGCAGATGATGGTATAATTGTGTGATACAAAATGTTATCTTTGGTCAATTAAAGCCTTGTTCAATCAGCCACATTTCTTGTCTAACACAATACAGGTCCATTGTAATTACTAAATGCCCACATTCATGCGGCAAGCCCACAAGGCCCTTGGCTTATTTGTTTACAATTGATTTTGTGATGTCCACAGAATCGGAGTGTTCCAGTTTACTGAGCTCCTGTTTATTGAGTTGCATTGTATTTTATGAATGTGTTTTGCATATGATGTGTTCTTTCCTTGCCAACGACTGCAGCACTATGACTGCAGTAAAGCTGTCACATTATGCCTCTCACACCCTGGGTTATTGATTGTTATGGCCCTCCCTGGCCCTGGGCCTGCTTATGTTGTAACGCTGAATCTAAGGATACAGTCCTCACTGGCTTTACCCTATTGAAGGGACTGGTTTGTGTCCCTATTGCATGCAGTGTTCGAGGTATACATTTGCGGTATTCATTTTGATCTGTATGCAGTTTACACTGGAGAACGTTGGAGAACTTCGTATGAACGAGATGTGAATTTGGAAAAAGTGACAAAACCCCTATTCTAAACCTGAGAAAGCTGTCTGCTTAAGAGTAAGAGTGTGTGTTCCATTAGGGGAAAAAAACATCTGTGTGAGCAACTACCTTCGGGGGTTGCACCAATTGAGATGTTTTTTTTTTCTTATCCCGCTCTCCCCCCTCAAACAGTGTTTGTCTTTTATTTCTTTAATTTCCTCCTCCGTTTTAGTTTGATTTGAACTCTGACATCCGTACCTATCCCAGGATGTCTGTCACAAACTGCAGTCCAACGTTGTGACAATGCTTTTGTTTCTTCCCGGGCATTTTTATGACCTTCCTGTTTTCCCTATTCCTTTTTCTGTTCTTTCCCTCAAGGTCTGGCGCACATGAAGTCAAACCGCCAAGGTATGGGGTCTGTTGGTTTTCTTTTCTCCCTCAACCACCTGCTCAAGCCATCTCCCTGCCCTCTAATCATGTTTACTTCACTGTACTGCACTGACATTTCACTTCCTCTTCCCTATTCTATTTACTTGTACGTTCATTTCTGCTTCCTGTCATGTTGTACTATCTGTGCCCACATCACTCCAACCTTGTCCGTCAAACCTTGTCCTGACCTCTGGCCAGCAACTGGAACATCACCTTTGACCTCTTCAGCCTTTCACAAAGGTAACGCTTTTATGCCCACAGTGTTTCATCGGTTCGGTTTTCATGGGACCCTCTCCAAGAGAGAAACTGGTATTTCGTTGTCAATAGAGAATGTATGCCTCGTGCTTCAGATGTGTGATTACAGTTGAGGACACTGGCTGCTTGCTATTCAATCTGTCTCGGAAATGCATTGGGAGACTGAAATCAGTGATTACAACAGAGTGCATATGGCTCCTTCTGTACACATACACTCTGGTTCTCTTCCATTACAATACAATTAAATAGGATAGGATAATATGTGCAATGTTCAATATTCACACAGTTACCCCAGTAATGTAAAAGTTCATGATATTTAGTTTGTTTGGTGGTTTCGAAAAGGTAGTTGGTTAAATTCTTATTTTTGAGCAACTGCATTTTCCAGGAAAAATTATGCATGGCTGTGCTGCACACATGCATCTAATCTGCATGCCCTCAGGATGCAGATATACTTAGAGCTCAGACATGCCTGTCCAAAGGCCAGCCAGATATAAAGGAAACAGATCAAATTGAGTTTTTACTGTACAAATAAACATGATGGCTGCTTTCAGACCCTTTCATGAATTATACACTACTGTAGTTATTTTCAAGGTTTCCTGGTAACAGAAGGAGGATTTTACCTAGAGTACTTTAATAGCATAACAAGAATAGGGGTGGCAGGGTAGCCTAGTGGTTAGAGCGTTGGACTAGTAACCGAAGGTTGCAAGTTCAAAGCCCCGAGTTGACAAGGTACAAATCTGTCATTCTGCCCCTTGAACAGGCAGTTCCTAGGCCGTCATTGAAAATAAGGATTTGTTCTTAACTGACTTGCCTAGTTAAATAAAGGTAATATTAAAATAAATATTAGGAACTACTGGTTAGCATTGAGAGAAAATCAGCTGTCGCAGCTAGACAGACTGACAAGCAGAAGGGCGACAGGCAAGCGAGCTGACACACCATATTGGACCACCAGAAAGTTAATTAAATCAACGTTCATGAACATATTGTATCCAAATTAAGAAACTTTGAATTATTCATGGACAAGTTGAATGCAGTATTTGTTTGCATTCTCTAGATGATGTACCTAATATGAACTGACATACAACAAAAGCTCTTCAGATGAGCTTTATCAATTACATCTTTAGGTTTACTTCTTTTAAAAGAAACAAACAAAAAACAACACAATATTTCACTGATCAACACTGCGAGATTCTGCTCGATGATGAGGTGTGCTCGATGAAGAGGTGTGCTATCAACTGTCCATATGGGCTTTGCTATTAATGTCAGACAAACAGTTAATTTAATAAAGTTGTACCTGTACATGATAATTTACTGTTTTGCTTCAGACCGGAACATATGTAACTTTGCTGATCAAAGTATTCATCCAGAGGCCAAGGCAACGGGTTGTTTTTTTTTTGTCAAAGAATTGACAATTACAGCTCAGCGTGAGGGACTGTGCTCTGGCTCTAACAGCCTCGCAATACGCTACTTCCTTTCTCTGCTGCTAGCCAGCCAACACAGGCATTCATTCCTATTACTGATACTTACCATCAAACCTTTTGTGTACTAGCAAAATAGAAAGTGGTTCAAGTCATGAACGAAGCAGCTTTTGTGGACATTTTGCGTTTCATGCGTTTCATGTAGAGGTAGATATCCATACATGTCTCTGTACTCTTGACTGTGTGTTGTATCAATTCCTCTGGGTATCTACCGTATGATTCACATCACAGAGTGTGTGCACAATATGACCTAAAATGAATGAATCCTTCTTTCTTTTTTTTAACGAGGCATGGACAGCTGAGAACTGGTGTGTGTGCTTAGTTGAAACAACCCAGCTTCACATGCTGTGGCTGTCCGTTCACATTTGTGTACACTTTTGACCAGGGGTGAAGGTAAGGCGATATACGTTCCGGTAAAGGCGTGCCGGCCCAAAAAAATAGTGGGGGTAACGCCGTGCCGGTCAAAAACGTTAACCTGTCACAATTAATAGGCTACAACACGCGGCAAAAACTATAGGCAATTTCACCATTATTGCATGTCAGTGGCATTAAAAATGAGCAAGTGGACTGGAAACCGGATGGTGTACCCTCCAAAAGGGTGTGCTTTGTGGAGACGAGTGACCGAGACCGAGGCGAGCGTGGACAGCGGTGTCATTTCAGGCTACAATGACAATCGCAGAATGGCATTACAATACATGTAGGTGTTTTGTAACTGATGTCTCTTTCCATTGGTCCAATTGAGGGTGTTAGGGTTTGGATGCTGGAATGACTTAGTGGGTGAACGAATGTAGTAGCCACAAGGAGCACCTTTTTTAAAGTGATTATTTGACAATCAGATGAAAACGTCACGACTGGTTGTGTTTATAGCCCATTGTAAAAGGTATAGGCGGTGTGTCCATAAGGCTGAGGGAAGCTAAGCTTTCCCTAAAGTAAATTGAATTAAATCGCCAAAAATGTATGTAGCCTAATTAGCTTACTCCTGTCTATAGATAAATAAACTAAATCATTCAAAATCGGCCACTACAGTACACCAGAAACCTTGATTTGGCCACAGGATCACTAACTTCTTTTAAACAAAACAAAGAATGAATTGTTTTAAATCGCATAGCCTGCAGTCGGAAGAGCCTGCAATTTTGGCAGCGAGCGCAGCAAATACCAAATAGGTGATCGTTGAGTTGCGACTGTCAATGAAAAGCAGAGAGACCCAGCCAGGTATATCGCAATATTTGAAAATACAAATTGCGGAAAAAACTGCTTGGAAAGAAAATGGCTATTGCTGTAAAGAGATTACAATGAAAATACTTTCATCTGTCTTTAAGTAATCAAAATTCTTAGGCTACTGTTCGCTCAATAAAGCTATCTTATTGGCACCAGCGGAGAACATTGTGCATATTCACTGGGTCACTGCCACTTTTGTTTTTTTTGGACAATAATGTCCTCCTCCAGGTTAGACGGACGTCATATTGTGTTTGTGTCTCCACTTTTCGTAGGCCAATTATATGGATCAGACAACATTGTTTTTATTGATCTGTTTGTCAGTGTCAGCAGAGTATGCTACCCTGTAATTTTTGTAGTATTATCACAATTGTGTAGGCGCGCTTGGGTGTCCCATACCAGGTAAGAAGTTAAATGCTTTTGACCTACCATTACTTTGGGATCCTGGCACAATGACTCGTCTGCTAACCGTGAAGTCATTTTTCTAATAGTGAAAGAGCAGTGTTGGTTTTCTGCTACTGGTGCACAAACAGGATGAAGTAATTGTACTAAAATCATCTTTAACCTTGTTTATTTCCATTAGCCATGGTTTCTTGAGACTGCATAGAGTATATAGAAAGTATTCAAAATGCAGACATTGCCATGGCTGTTTTGAGTGGATGGAGTAGGCGTTGAAGGATAACCACATTTGACAGTTTTTTTCCCCTTCTCTCTATGCAGCCGAATCATTGCAATCTGGTAAGATGGCATGCCTTTTATTTGTCAGTGAAATTTTTTAATTATGTTGAATGTATTCTGACAATGCCTGCCCCATTTCTGCAGTGAGAATTGCATAAACATTTGGGTAATTAGGAAAACATGGCATACTCTGACTGTCTTACAATGGATCTGCACTTTAAATCCTTGTCATACAAGGGCATGTTTGCTTATTTATGAGCCCAGTAGAACATTTCAGTATGTCTGAACATCCCCTCTCAGTGAAGGCTACACTATGAACACCTTGGAAAGAGACAGGCTTTTTCTCAAGTATCTACTTTTTAAGCATTGTTTCTTCCATCGGACCATAGCAAATGGTTGGTAGTGGAGTTGGTACTATTTGTTTTGCAAGACAGAGATGTGCCTCTAAATATGTCTTAAGTTTGCCAGACCATTTCTTGTGAGTGGGTACAATAGTTCAGAAAGGCATTGACACACGTGTATGTGTCTGAGAATGAGAGGACAGGACAGGAAATGAGGCGTGGGTGGCAAAATCACAGAAACATTGCTGGAGGCAAGAGGCTATGCTTTAAAAAAAAATGTATCATCATCTGTTTTTTATTACATCAACAACTACACTGACCTGCGCTAGTCATTACACGCCAGGCATTTCCTGATGCCATGGCTTTTCACTCGACATGGCTTTCATCTGTGAGTCGTGCTGCTGCTGGACACTAAATGAGGTGTAGCAAAGATGGGGAAAGTTTCCAACCTCAACTCGAATTAGCAACGGTCATCAGAAATTGTTAAAAGTTTTTTTTTTTTACAATTCTAATAAATGCAATAGTTGGACAATGGATGAAGATATTCCAAACGTGTTATTTTATTTCAATACCTCAGATATTGACCGAATAATGGCACATAACAGAGTTCAAGGATTTTGGTGGAAAATAGGTATTCAATTTAGTGTCAAATTTCACTCATATAATATATACATTTTCTAATGGTGTCAGGTATTTTTTTGTTCAAATGATATTGGCTGGATTTGCATAAATACACCGTGTGTATTTGCATATATGAATACATTAACATAACAGGGTGGAACAGGGCTGAAACCACACAACTTGCTCTGTCTAGGAGGCCTACCTGCACTCACCTGCGCTGTCTAGGCTGCCTCATTAATTACTTTTGTTGGCACGTTCTGTTGCGTAATTCAACAAGTGTGTCATTAGCAGGATACCCTCGGATTAAAAATCAACACGTTTAGCTCCAGATTGCACCTGCCTATACATACTTTACATTGTTTGCCTGATAAAACATAATACCACTATAATCCGAGTGTTCATTTTGGGAAGTTGCTTTCATTTCAGCTAATCTAATTCGTAAATCACTTAACTGTATTAAATGTAATACTTTTCCAATTCCACCAAAAAATGTACACCCATCAAAATAAAGTTATTTTGCGTCTCTTTCTTGTGGTGTAAGTGTCGAGACGATGAGTTAAATCCCTGATGAAGATTTAGTATTCTTGGACATGCAATGGAAAGACAACATATTCCATTGAGTCCGTTTGTGTTTGACCGGTTCATTACAAACATTTCCGCTCGTGGTAACGTTAACAGGAAAAAAGCAAGAGAATGAAAAAGTTGCAGGATTTAAAATGAAGCAAGATTTACAGTGCTTTCAGAAAGTATTCATACCCCTTCACTTACTCCACATATTAAGCATGAATTAAAAAATGAATTAAATTAAATAAAGTAATCTCACTTATCTACATACAGTACCCCATAATGACCAATTGAACGTAATATGCAACAATTTCAACGGTTTTACTGAGTTATAGTTCATATAAGGAAATCAGTCAATTAAAAAAATGAATTAGGCTCTAATCTATGGATTTCACATGACTGGGCAGGGGCGCATCTATGGGTGGGCCTGGGAGGGCTGTCCGGTTGGCTGGTCTCAGACAATCCCGTTAGTGAAGATGTGGAGGTCCTGGTCTGGCATGGTTACACCTGGTCTGTGGTAGTGAGGCCAGTTGGACGTACTGACAAATTCCCAAAAACAACATTGGAGGTTGCTTATGGTAGAGAAATGAACATTCAGTTGTCGGGTAACAGCTCTGACGGACATTCCTGCAGTCAGCATGCCAATTGCACACTCCCTCAACTTGAGACATCTGTGGCACTGTGTTGTTTGACAAAGCTGCACATTTTAGTTCCCCCCCCCCCCCCCCCCCCCCCTTGTGCTGTTTAATCAGCTTCTTGATATGCCACGCCTGTCAGGTGGATGGATTATCTTGGCAAAGGAGAAATTCTCACTGACGGGGATGTCAACAAATGGACTCGGGAGAGGCAAAGTTCATGAACCATGCGTCCTTCGAAACACGACCCCGCCGAGCCGCACTGCTTCTTGACACACTGCTTGCTTAACCCGGAAGCCAGCCACACCAATGTGTCGGAGGAAACACAATACAACTGGCGACCTTGTCAGCATGCATGCGCCCGGCCCGCCACAGGAGTCGCTAGAGCGCGATGGGACAAGGACATCCCGGCTAGCCAAACCCTCCCCTAGCCCGGATGCTGCTGGGCCAATTGAGCGCCGCTTCATGGGTCTCCCGGTCGCGGCCGGGATCGAACCCGGGTCTGTAGTCACCGCTGCGCCACTCAGGGAGGCCCCATTGTAGAAACACCTTTGACAGCAATTACAGCTGTGAGTCTTTCTGGGTAAGTCTCTAAGAGCTTTCCACATCTGCATTGTTGCATTGATCATTACTAGACAACAATTTTTAGATCCCTGCCATAGACCTTCAAGTAGAATTAAGTCCAAACTGTAACTCGGTCACTAAGGAACATTCACTGTCTTCTTGGTAAGCAACTACAGTGTAGATTTGGCCTTATGTTTTAGGTTTACCTCTTGGATTTTGCCTGTGCTTACCTCCATTCCGTTTCTTTTTTATCCTGAGAAACTCCCCTGCCCAACAATTACAATCATACCCATAACATGATGCAGCCACCACTATGCTTGAAAATATGGAGTGTGGTACTCAGTAAGGTGATGCATTGGATTTTCCCCAAACATAACACTTTGTATTCAGGGCAAAAAATGAATTGATTTTGCCATATATTTTGCAGTATTACATTAGTGCCTTTAGGATGCATGTTTTGAAAAAAATATGTTCTGTAAAGGCTTTACGTCTTTTCACTCTGTCAGTTAGGTTAGTATTGCGGCGTAACTACAATGTTGTGGATCAATCCTCAGCTTTCTATATCAAAGCCATTAAACTCTTAAAGTCACAATTGGCCTCATGGTGAAATCCCTGAGCGGTTTCACTCCTCTCCGGTAACTGCGTTAATTAGAAAAATGTCAAAAAACATAGTTCTACTTTGACATTATGGGGTATTGTGTGTAGGCCAGTGACACAAAATCTATATTTAATCAACTTTAAATTCAGGCTGTAACACAACAAAATGTGGAAAAAGTCGAGGGGTTTGAATACTTTCTGAAGGCACTGTAAGGGACAAACACAGAAAAGAAAGATCCGCAGGTGGGCGGGGCATGTGTGTTGCTACTCAAATGCATGACAGTTTACTGCATAGATACACCCTGTGGAGCTGTATTCCCTTTAAGCAAGGGAATTCCCTTCCTACGAGGTTGGCTAAAGTTGCCATTGATAATGGGTACAGTATTATCTACTCTGTCTGGGATCTGACCCAAGAACCATGTTAACTGACCGGCAGTAACATTTCTGATGTTGCCAGGGAGATGCACTGTATCTGTAGGTGGTTTCTCCAGTGAGATCAAAGCAGGTGATGTGATGTCTGTGTGTCTGTCTGTCTCTAGCGAGTATCCACCGGACCCAGCCAGGGGATTTCACTCATACTTTCTTTTGTTGCAGATAGCTTGTGACTTTATGTAGCTCGGCTAATTTTTTTCCAGGCAGATTATAATAGAAGCACCTCAAAGTCATGTTTAAATGGTTGCCACTTAACTGTTTCCTTCTTTTCAATGACCATTTAAAGAGATTAGAATAAGTCTTGGATATATGTTGTAGGTGTATAGGTGGTAAACGTGTCAGTTATCATTATGAGTTATGGTAGCGAGTCTCCGGGCCACAGCATAGTAGCAGATAAGCTGCATACAGATTCCATTTTCTGGGCCTTTTAGAGCGTTGGTCACGTGGTGGTCCCCCACAGCTAGCAGTTTAGGCATGGTAGCATCACCATTTGTATATTCTGACACCTTAATGCACCCATTAAGAAACTGACGGTTAAAACTGCTTAATCCCTGTGGATTGATGAGGAATCTGAAAAACTGTATGGTTGAGTGGGACAAGGCAAATGGAATGGCAAATAAGTCTGGCTGCACAGCCAATTGGCAAACGTACTGTAAATTGAGACGACATGGGACTAAACTTAACAAAAAAATATGAAACTGCTACGAAGCAAAGATAAATTATATAAAAGATAATAGTAAAATCTTTGGAGTGCCTTAAATTACAGTTTGGGCAAAAGGGCAAACTCAGCTCCATCCTTCATTGAATCAGATGGCTCATTCATCACAAAACCCTCTGATATTTCCAACTACTTTAATTACTTTTCTACTGGCAAGATTATAAAAAGTTAGACATGACATGCCAACAACAAACTCTGAACCTTCTTATCCATGCATAACAGACCAAATAATACAATAATTCTGTAAAGTGAGGAAGAGGTGAAAAAAATGATTGCTTTCTATCAATAATGGCAAACCACCTGGTACTGACAACTTGGATGCAAAATTACTGAGGATGGTAGT
Source organism: Oncorhynchus kisutch (assembly GCF_002021735.2). Taxonomy (NCBI): domain Eukaryota; kingdom Metazoa; phylum Chordata; class Actinopteri; order Salmoniformes; family Salmonidae; genus Oncorhynchus; species Oncorhynchus kisutch. The sequence continues at coordinate 5,641,852 of NC_034201.2, read as the reverse complement.
GGACGATATTGCCACTCCTATTTGTCACCTCTTAAATTTAAGCCTACAGGAAAATGTGTGCCCTCAAGCCTGGAGGGCTTGAACCGAAAGTCATTTTGCTACACAAGAATAGCAAATCACCCAATATGGGTTCAAAAAGCAGACCAATCAGCCTGCTACCAACCGTTTAGTAAACTTTTGAAAATTGTGTTTGTGTTTGACTGGATGAAATGCTATTTCGCAGTAAACAAACTAATAACAGACTTTTAGCAAGCTTATAGGGAAGGAGACTCAACATGTACGGCACTGACACAAATGACTAATGATTGGCTGAAAGAAACTGATAATAAGAAGATTGTGAGAGCTGTTTAGTTAGACTTCAGTCAAGCTTTTGACATTACCGATCATAATCTGCTGTTCAAAAAAACGTATGTGCTATGACTCTGCCATATCTTAGATAGAGATCTACCTATCTAACAGAACACAGGGTTTTCTTAAATGGAAGCCTCGCTAATGTAAACCAGGTAGAGTGTGGTATACCTCAAGGCAGCTGTCTTGGTACTTTACTGTTGTCTATTTTACCACCACTAGCCTTGAGTAAAGCATGTGTGTTTATGTACGCTGATGAATAAACATTATAAACTTCAGCTACCACAGCAAGTAATCACTGCAACCTGTAACACTAAAACCGCCTGGCCTTTCAGCTTACAAGTACCCACTAGAGAATATAGAGAACTTTGCCGGGCATCCCCTTTAGCATACACATCAGATGCATATCAACTCTCATGGTGCCCAAAGCACCAAGTCTTGATAAATAGTGCATAAACAATTGTAAAGCATGAATTGCATGAATAAATGTTCATGGAAATATATGCATGTAACAATATAACAATAGTTATTTTTTTGATAGTCAAGGATATGTTTTGTATAATTCTACAATGTCCTAGTGAAAAATGTTGGCCTAAAAGCAATTTGACACTTCCAGCCAATGAGGCATCAATATTCTAACAGTCTAATAAATACATTTAATTTATGCTATCGGAGGCCTACTGCAACACAAAACATGTTTTCGTTTCACTTACAATACATTTGATTAGTAATAGAGTTATAGTAAATAAAACAGTCCCGTAACAGCTTCTTTTTACAAAGTAAACGGAAAAGAAAATGATATCAACCCGCAAGGCGTCACATTATTTGCTATTAACATGAACGCCAACGCTGATAAATAGGCATAACAAACTTATCATTACACTATTGTCTTTCTAAATTAAATCAACCTCTTATCATTCATTATCGTTCATTCAGTTCGACCTAATTTAAATTCAATTTTGAAGTAACGTGCACAATTATTGCCCATTCATCCATTTGTCATTCAGTGGGGAGAGAGAAACTCATTAGAGTCCTGGGTACCAACGTTCTACAGCACATTCTCTTGGCGGGTTAAGTTAGGAATAGGTGTGAAAAAAACAGCTAGAAAAGGCTCTAAATACATTTCAGTTTGTAATTTTAAAATTTGGACAAATGTGCAATGTAAAATGCAAACATTTAGGAAAAGTGAGGTAAGGAGCAGGACGTAGCTTTTTTTAGGTGGTGTTTTTTATTTATTTACAAAATCAAACACCAGTAGCCGTTATGCCTATGGCGATTCCATTGTTAACAAAGAGCTGCAGTCAGTTTTAGAATGGGTGGCTAGTAATAAGCTATTCCTATATCAAAAACTAAAAGCATTGTATTTGGGAATAATCACTCGCTAAACCCTAAACCTCATCTAAATCTTGCAATGAATAATGTGGCAATTGATTAAGTTGAGGAGAGCAAACTGCTTGGTGTTACCCAAGATTGTAAACTGACATGGTCAAAACATATTGATACAACGGTAGCTAAGATGGGGAGAGGTCTGTCCCTGAAAAAGCGCTGGTCCGATGTCTTGACATCACAATCAACCAAACAAGTCCTACAGGTCCTGCATTGGCAGCAACTGATGGGAATCCTAATGAAATACTATTGTAATCTGAAACTTACACATCCTGCCTTGTATCTCTGAGGTGTATACTGTAGGTCCTGTATGTCAGCGCTGCAGGACTTTTACTAGTATGGACAGACAAAAAGGTGTTGCTGCCAATTTCCTTTGGCATTCTGACAATACAAGTAGTGATGGAGTAAGTCTGTTTGGTGCAACAGGGCGAGGGCAGGGATTTGAGTTAGAGAAAGAGTGTAAGGGAGGACGGCTGGAGCCTTTCACTTTTAACTCGAGAATAAAACGCTGTGCTGCTTTTAGGAAAACTGATGTACAGTATTGTTTGTACACAGGCCTGCTTTACCTGGTGAATTTCATACTTGTTGCCTAGATGGGTTTCATATAGCCAGGACATACCTGATGTATATCAACATTGTCCCACTCCATTTCTTCTTGGCACTCAAAATACTTTACATTTAAAATCAGTTGAAACCTTGATTGATTTAGGCATCTGGTGCCAATTATTTCCAGCAATTATTCTCAATATTTGCTCATGTTATGTGTCATTAGCCTGCTGTGTGTGTGTGTGTGTGTGGCCTTGAATAATAAAAAGATAACTTTTAATTGAATGTAGACCTGTGGGTATGATTAAGGGGACTAGTGATTAATCATATCAGTAAGCCAGAGACAACTGAACTGCTGCTGCTGTACATACTACTTGTCTGAATGGGGGATGGGAGTGGTATGGAAGTGGTATCAATTAAATCTACCTCCTCTACCCCCAATATGGTTGGAGTCAGTGGTATGAGAGAGGCTCTGTATTGACTATGGGGGAAAACCCCCCACATCTATTACCCCCAGGGATGTTTATTGGTTCAACTAGCGATTATTTCTTTAGAATCTAGTTAGATTTTGGTCTGTGAGGTAATTACTACAGCATATGATTTCCCTACTCCCTATGCGTATGCATTAAAAGCTTTAACAAACGACCACATTCAGTCCCCCCAAAAAATCGGATATGGTTTGGATTATCATAATTCATTCATTTGATGTGTGGCGTCATTACAGGGCGGTTCAGTTTAGACGAGATCATCAACTGATATTAAAATACATAATTTACCTAACCAAATGAATCCGTAGTCATTTTGTTTTTCACTCTTGACAGTGAATCTACTGCTAATCTGTAGCTAAGTAAATAAAACCACGCTGATCCATACACACACTAACATACACACAACCAAGTTAATAACTCAGACCTCAGACTCCATTCATAATCCCACGTTGTCTAATGGCTTTTCAATCCGTTTGAGGGAGCACATGGGGTCCTTCACATGGCCTTGGCATTAGAGAGAAGAAGAAAGGCGAGAGGAGAAGAGAAAAAAAGAGAGCTCAGGTTTTGAAGAGTGATAGCTTACTTTACAGGCAGGTTTTCATTATTATCCTGCGCACTCAGCAGTCACAGGCGCGTGCACACACACAGGCACACACACACATTATTTCTCAAACTCATTATTTTTCACTTGTGAGTTTAGGTATGCAACTGCCTCCTTAATTGGTGAGATCTCTTCTCTGATTGTGAAACGGGCCTGCTAAGTTCGACACAACTGCAGTCATGCAATCTGATGTGTAAGCAATACTGTACATTTCCCTTTTGTCTTTTTAAATGTATTTTTACCATGTCTCTGGGTTTGTTTTCTTCGTTAAATATCGCCCCCATCCTATTAAAGCTTCTAGAAGAGCTAACTCAAACCCCGAGAGAGCTTGCAAAGACTTCTCCGACTCCACCATTTCACCTCCTGCAGCATATTTCTTCTAACGCCATGTACAAAAGGATAAGCGCCGAACATGTTGGTGCGATCCAGCAGCTATATGTGTTTGTGTGGGCTGAAAGTGATCATTTGACCTATGAGTGCATTTGTGTAGGGTACATTTTTTTTCAGGCTCTGCTCAAGTCCGTCATTGTTGAAGTGTGTATCCCCCCCCCCTGGTGAAAGTCAGTCGGAACAGATGGTTGGGATGGAATCTAATATCAGCACAATGAGACGTCCTCACAGTGGGGCTCAAGAGACCCTGAGGTTCACTCCCATGTGGATGTAATAAATTAGGTAGGCGTGCCTCCAGTAGATGCATAGATAGAAAGCGAGATACAGTATGCGTTCTTTTGACTAATCATTTTTCATGTTGTTTACTGCAAAGTTAGAACTTAGAAGCAAAATATAGTACTGTTGACAAATGTACTTTTAGAGCTAAGGAAGATATAGAAGTCCTTGCGATTTACTCTCTTTCTCACCGTTGTCATTGTTGCAATATGGAAGGTCATACTAGAGTTTGAGGTCAAAACATTAATGCCTTCCATTTAATGGTGTACGTCATCATGGGATGAGAAGGTAGAATGGAACACTGAATGAGGAAAGCACAGCTGTTCCCTTGAGACTGACAGTCAATGGAACTCAATGGAACTCTCCTGTAGCTCTTTTCACATTATAGGGTGTGAATTAGACGTATGACCTCTAACCTGCAACTACCCCTTTCCACCAGGTGTATGTGACAGTCTTTATTACATTTGACATTTTTGTCATTTAACAGACACGCCTATCCAGAGAAACTTACAGTTCGTGCCTTCATCTTAAGATAGCTAGACAACCACATATACATTTTCTTTTCCGCAATAAAGTAGCTATCAGCAAAGTTAGACATACATTAGAGCAGTGGTTCCCAAACTTTCTATTGTCCCGTTCCCCTTCAAACATTCATCCTCCAGCTGCATACCCCCTCCAGCACTAGGATCAGCGCACTCTCAAATGTTGTTTTTTTGCCATCTTCGTAAGCCTGCCACACACACTATACAATACATTTATTAAACATGAGTGTGTGTTTTTGTCACCACCCAGCTCATGGGAAGTGACAAAGAGGTCTTATAGAACTAGGACACAAATAATAATATAATAATAATATATTTTTGTGCTTTATTTAACCGTCTTACATATAAAACCTTATTTGTTAATCAAACATTGTGAATAACTCACCAAAGGTTAATGAGAAGGGTGTGCTTGAAAGGATGCACAATGTTGGGTATTTTCACAGAATCGCTTGTTGCAATTTCGATGAGGCTCTCTTGTTCAGATATTGGTAAGTGGACTGGAGGCAGGACATGAAAGGGATAACAAATCTGGTTGTTTGTGTCATCCGCTTTTGGAAAGTACCTGCGTAATTGCGCACCCAACTCACTCAGGTGTTTCGCTATATCACATTTGACACACAGAAAATCATACGATGATGGAAAGACCTGTGTGTTGTCCTTGTTAATGCAGACAGAGAAGAGCTCCAACTTCTTAATCATAGCCTCAATTTTGTCCCGCACATTGAATATAGTTGCAGAGTCCTTGTAATCCTAGATTCAGATCATTCGGGCGAGAAAAAAACATCACCCAGATTGGCCAGTTGTATGAGAAACTCGTCATCATGCAAGCAGTCAGACAAGTGAAAATTATAGTCAAAGAGAACTTTAAGCTCATCTCTCAATTCAAAAATATGTGTCAAAACTTTGCCCCTTGATAAGCAGCGCTTATCTGTATGTTGTAAAAGCGTTACCTGGTCGCTTCCCATATCATTGCATAGTGCAGAAAATACAAGAGAGTTCAAGGGCCTTCCTTTAACAACGTTATCCATTTTCACTGTAGTGTCCAAAACGTCTTTCAAGCTGTCAGGCATTCCCTTGGCAGCAAGAGCCTCTCGATGGATGCTGCAGTGTACCCAAGTGGCGTCGGGAGCAACTGCTTGCACGCGCGTTACCACTCCACTACGTCTCCCTGTCATGACTTTTGCACCATCAGTACAGATACCAACATGAGCAGCAGCTACGTTTGGCTACATGCGGACCGTTAGTGGGTTTTCCGCAAGAGAGTAATGGTTAATGTGATTAGATGTTAATTATTTGACTAGGCTACCTGTATTTGACATTGTGTTGTTATTTCGCTGAACACTAGATGGTTAAATTTGATTTGTGTCAGCGAAACGAGGCTACTCAGGTGAGAGAAAATATAAATGGACTGTTTGAAAATGTGGCGTTGAGCGTACCCCTGGGGGTACACCAGTTTAGGAATACCTGTGTTAGAGGAAAAATAAATGGAGGAAATTATTCAAGAAAGATCAAGTGTAATATATTATAAAAGATAAAGCGAGCTGGATGGAATATATGGAGGGAAAATTTACCAAATAATTTTTTAATCTTCAGCGTAGAAATGCTACCAAATATTATTGACTGAAACTTGTTACACATGGCAATCACCCATGATTCACCAAACAATATTTTGAAAAAGGAGTCGATACTTTCTTTTCGGTCTCCTCCATCTCCACGAACAGGATTTGTTTTTCTATGAATAATGTAAAATTACCAGCTGTAAAGAAAGACTCATGTCAAGGCAAATTACAGAGGAGGAACTTCTTGATGCAATTAAATCCTTTAAGTCCGGTAAAACTCCAGGGCTGGATGGCATACCAGTTGGGGTATACCAAACCTTTTTTGCTGTACTTAAAAGACTGTGTTTTAACCACTCTTATAAAAATGGTAGATTATCAGATACTCAACAAGAAGGTCTGATTTCATTATTACTGGAACAGGACCCAAGTGGTAAATATAAAGATCCAGTCCATTAAAAACATTGGAGGCCCCTTACTTCATTGTTGCTTATTTATTCATTTGTATTTAACGTTTATTTAACTAGGCAAGTCAGTTAAGAACAAATTCTTATTTGCAATGACGGCCTACTTGTAAAGCCCCCACAGCCATACCTTCCCCCAACCCGGACAACGCTGTGCAAATTGTGCGCCGCCCTATGGGACTCCCGATCACGGCCAGTTGTGATACAGCCCAGGATCAAACCCGGGTCTGTAGTGATGCCTTGAGTACTGCGATGCAGAGCATTAGACCGCTGCCCTACTCGAGATGCAATAATTCTAGCAAAATGCATAGGGTATAGAATTTAAAAGGTATTGTCGGATATTATTCATCCTAATAGGACAGTTTTTTTTACATGGACGATACATTGGAGACAGTATAAGTACTGGAAACAATAGAACACTATGAAACATCTGGGAATCCAGGCCTGGTATTCATAGCTGACTTTGAAAAGGCTTTTGATAAAGTACGACATTTTATATATATCTTATACAATGGGTTGAAGTTATGTGTAGGTGTAAAATAGTAAATAATGGCTTTTTCTAAGAAAGTATTCAACTGTCAAGAGGGGTAAAACAAACTTGTCCACTATCGGCATATCTATTTATTATGGCCATCGAAATGCTATTTAAATCAGATCCAACAATAAGATCAAAGAGCTAGAAATCCAGGACTTACAAACAAAAGTGTCATTGTACCCTGACGATTCATGTTTTCTTTTAAATCCACAATTTGGATCCCTCCACAGCCTCATAGAGGATCTACAGTAAACTCAGTTTTTCACAATCCCTGACATTTCATCTTAGTAAAAATTCCCTGTTTAAGGTCAGTTAGGATCACTTTATTTTAAGAATGTGAAATGTCAGAATAATAGTAGAGATATTTATTTCAGGTTTTATTTCTTTCATCACATTCCCAGTGGGTCATACGTTTAAATACACTCAATTAATATTTGGTAGCATTGCCTTTTAATTGTTTAACTTGCTTCAAACATTTTTGGTAGCATTCCACAAGCTTCCCACAATTAGTTGGGTGGAACTTGGTCCATGACAGAGCTGGTGTAACTGAGTCAGGTTTGTAGGCCTCCTTGCTCCCACATGCTTTTTCAATTCTGCTCACACATTTTCGATATAAATGAGGTCAGGGCTTTGTGATGGCCACTCCAATACCTTGACTTTGTTGTCCTTAAGCCATTTTGCCACAACTTTGGAAGTATGCTTGGGGTCATTGTCCATTTGGAAGACCCATTTGCGACCAAGTATTAAACTTCCTGACTGATGTCTTGAGATGTTGCTTCAATATATCCACATATTTTCCCCTCTCATGATGCCATCTATTTTGTGAAGTGCACCAGTCCCTCCAACAGCAAAGCACCCCCACAACATGATGCTGCCACCCCTCGTGCTTCACGGTTGGGATGGTGTTCTTTGGCTTGCAAGCATCCCCCATTTTCCTCCAAACATAACGATGGTCATTATGGCCAAATAGTTATATTTTTGTTACATCAGACCAGAGGACATTTCTCCAAAAAGTACAATCTTTGTCCCCATGTGCAGTTGCAAACTGTAGTCTGACATTTTTATGGTGGTTTTGGAGCAGTGGCTTCTTCCTTGCTGAGTGGCCGTTCAGGTTATGTCGATATAGAACTCGTTTTACTGTGGATGAAGATACTTTTGTACCGGTTTCCTCCAGTATCTTCACCTTTGCTTTTGTTCTGGGATTGATTTGCACTTTTCGCACCAAAGTACGTTAATCTCTAGTAGACTGAACGCATCTCCTTCCCGAGCGGTATGACGGCTGCGTGGTCCCATGGTGTTTAATACTTGCGTACTATTCTTTGTGCAGATGAACGTGGTACCTTCAGGTGTTTGGAAATTGCTCCCAAGGATGAACCAGACTTGTGGTCTACAATTTTTTTTCTGAGGTCTTGGCTGATTTCTTTTGATTTTCCCATGATGTCAAGCAAAGAGTCACTGAGTTTGAAGGTAGGCCTTGAAATACATCCACAGGTACACCTCAAACCTCCAATTTTGTCTATTAGCCTATCAGAAGCTTCTAAAGCCATGACATTTTCTGGAATTTTCCAAGCTGTTTAAAGGCACAGTCAACTTAGTATATGTGAACTTCTGACCCACTGGAATTGTGATACAGTGAATTATAAGTGAAATAATATGTCTGTAAACAATTGTTGGAAAAATTACTCATGTTATGAACAAAGTAGACAAGAAGTTAACAAGAAATTTGTGGAGTGGTTGAAAAACGAGTTTTATTGACTTCAACCTAAGTGTATGTAAACTTCCAACTTCAACTGTATATAAATTTTTTACCTCTCTGTATTACAGTATATTATGCATTGTATCACCAAAAACTACAACTTTTACATTACTGTGTAGTTTACCAATAAAATGGTCTGACTGTGAAGTAGACACACATGTACTTTATTGAAATTGAGCAAAAATAGATCAAATCTTGCTACCATAGAAAGGAAAATACCTGTCTATTTGTGGAAAAATCACCCTGATTTAACTTTTTAGTCATGTCCCAGTTTATCTATTTGCTTATGGCCTTGCCTAAACCTAGCAACTTATTTAAATTCTATGAGCAAAAAATGTTCCATTTAATTTGGAACAACATTAAACTGGCCTATTAATATAATGAATATGAAATTATTAAATATTAATGCATTAGAGGCTTCAGGCTTCAGCACTAAAGGCTTCAGTCATACAAAAGTTATACTTAAATCCAAACTGATTCTCTAGCAGATGAGTAAAATGTCCCTCTCCATATTCAATAATTTTTCCCTTTATTCAGATTGCAACCTCTCACTTTCGGTTATATGAAAATGAAATAATCCCCAAAATCTTGCTATTTTTAAAACAAGCCATAGAAAGTTGGTTGCAATTTCAGTTTAATCCACCAGAATAAACTGTGTGTTTATTTAAGATACTCTTTGAAGAGGTAGGGTTTCAAGATGGGCAGGGACTCTGCTGTCCTGGATTCCGGGGGAAGCTGGTTCCACCATTGGGGTGCCAGGACAGAGAAAAGCTTTAGACCAGAGATGGGAGAACAGAGTAGTCAAGTTGGGGTGTAGGGTTTCAGCATAGCCTGGAGGTAGGGGCAGTTCCTCTTGCTGCTCTGTAGGTAAGTGCCATGTAGCCTTGTAGTGGATGCGAGCTTCAACTGGAAGCAAGTGGAGTGTGTGGAGGAGCAGGGTGACATGGCGGGCTGCAGCAATCTGGATAAATTGCAGGGATTTGATGGCACAAGCAGGGAGCCCAGCCAACAACAAGTTGCAGTAGTCCAGACGGTAGATGACAAGTGCCTGGAATAGGACCTGCGTGAGGTACGGGTCTTACTCTGCAAATGTGGTAGAGTATGAACCTGCAGGAGCAAGTCCTGCTTTGATGTTTGCAGAGAACGACAGCATGTTGTCCAGGGTCACGCCAAGATTCTTTGCACTCTGGGAAGGGTACACCGTGGAGTTGTCAACTGTGATGGAGAGGTCTTTGAGTGGGTAGGCCTTCCTTGTCGAGATTGAGTTTAAGGTGCTGGGCCAACATCCAAGCTGAGATATCCGCCAGGCACACTGAGATGCGTGTCACCACCTGGGTGTCAGAAGGGGGAAGGGGCAAGCCGGCCTGGGAGGAAAGGAGACAGTGGGAGTCATAGGATGCGGAAAGGGAGGTGAAGGAGACAGGAGGGCAAAGGTTTTTAGCAGAAGCGAGAGATGATAGGATAGAAGAGGAGAGAGTAGTGGGAGAAAGAGCAGAAAAGGAACAAAGTAGTGATCAGAGACCTGGAGGGGGTTTGCAGTGAGATGTGTAGGCAAACAGCCTTTAGTAAATATGAGGTCAAGCGTATTGCCCGCCTTGTGAGTGGGAGGGGACTGTGAAAGGGTGAGGTCAAGCGCATTGCCTGCCTTGTGAGTGGGAGAGGACTGTGAAAGGGTGAGGTCAAGCGTATTGCCTGCCTTGTGAGTGGGAGAGGACTGTGAACGGGTGAGGTCAAGCGCATTGCCTGCCTTGTGAGTGGGAGAGGACTGTGAAAGGGTGAGGTCAAGCGCATTGCCTGCCTTGTGAGTGGGAGAGGACTGTGAAAGGGTGAGGTCAAGCGTATTGCCTGCCTTGTGAGTGGGAGAGGACTGTGAAAGGGTGAGGTCAAGCGTATTGCCTGCCTTGTGAGTGGGAGAGGACTGTGAAAGGGTGAGGTCAAGCGTATTGCCTGCCTTGTGAGTGGGAGAGGACTGTGAAAGGGTGAGGTCAAGCGTATTGCCTGCCTTGTGAGTGGGAGAGGACTGTGAAAGGGTGAGGTCAAGCGTATTGCCTGCCTTGTGAGTGGGAGAGGACTGTGAAAGGGTGAGGTCAAGCGCATTGCCTGCCTTGTGAGTGGGAGAGGACTGTGAAAGGGTGAGGTGAAAAGAGGCAAGGAGGGGAAGAAAGAAATGAAGGCAGACGTCGGGAGGTTGAAGTTACCCAGAACAAAGAGCGGTGAGCCATCGTCAGGAAATGAGCTTATCAAGATGTCAACCTAAGTGAGGAACTCTCTAAGGGCACCTGGTGGGTGATGGATGACAACAATGTTAAGCTTCAGTGGACAAGTGACAGTGACAGCATGGAATTCAAATGAGGAAATGGACAGGTGAAAGAGGGAGAAAAGAAAAAATCTCCACTTAGGAGAAATGAGTAGCCCTGTGCCACCACCACCACCATGACCAGATGCTCTCAGACTATGAGAGAACGCATGAAAGGAGAGCAGTTGGAGAAGCAGGGGTGATCCAAGTCTCCGTCGGGGCCAACAAGTCTAGTGACTTGAAGGGCAGCATAGGCTGAGATGAACTCGGCGTTCTTGACCACAGGTTGGTAGTTCCAAACGTGAATTCAACATGGGTTGTGCGGGCATGGTACACCACAGTAGGAGGGTTGCAGCCAAGGGCTGTTAAGTCTGTCAAGTCTACAGGGAGAGGAGCGAACAGGTAGGGAAAAGGCATTTCTAGTTGACAAAGCTAGAAAAGAGCAAAATGAGATCATCTGAAAAATAACTCGGTAAGACACTTAAGTGAGAGAGTGGTGCGGAGCCTTCCTCTCTTTCCTTTCTTGAATAACTCTGTAGAACAAGTTGGCAGAACAACAGATGAACCCTTTAGACCCCAATAGAATTCTAGAATACTGATGGAGATTACTGAGAATTTCCAAGCTAAAGCTCATTTTCTCACACATTTCAAACAGACATGCCTCAAAAGCTAAGAACAAATTACAATTACAAGTTAACTTATTTTTAAAGAGCACAAGACACCACATTCAAGTCAATAGGAATAACACAAATGTTGTCTTCCATTGTGTAAAGACACTCACTATCAAATAATGATTAACACTCAACAACAAAAAAACGGTACCAAGTATAATATATTACGCTCATAAATATTATCCAAAATGTGACCCAAGGTCAATATCCAGAATATCCAGAAGAATTTCAAAACCCACACAAAGTAGGCTATTGACTGATTCTTACTTCTATAACAATATAAACAAACAACTATTCAGAGACTATTTCAAATGTAGATAACCTCTCTCAATAACATTTTGTACAGACGAGGCCTTACGGAAAATGGTAGCCTACCTTGACAACAATTCAGTGAATGCAACAAGTATTAGATAGAGACCGATAAAGAGAGAAGATACAAAACACAACAACTGTGATCCACTCTTTGCCCTGCTTCCACTCCGGATGCACACCACACACTCTGGCATCCTTCAAAATTCGCCTGCTGTCAAATGAGTTACAACTCGGTCCACACACCCTGGTGCCACGCCCGCATCTTCCTGCCACTGTAGCCATATCACAAAGGGAATGCAGAACCGCCTGCGGTTTCTGGGAAGGGGCCTTTGCATGGTCCCCCGGCACAATGTACACATTTATGATGGCAATGTTGAGCATCCCCCAAAACACATACTTCCACCGTTTTCTGCCTGTGTGTCCAACATTATAATAGCTCCTCAGTTGGTCAAGATGGTCAACCCCACCCATTTTCTTGTTGTAATCCACTACAAGATCTGGAACTGATATACGTTCCTACCAAGTTAAAACAACTCCACAACCCCTGCCACTGCCGCTTTAGGCCCAGGCTGTGTGGTACAAGGGTGAATGGAGGGACTTGTGGCAGACACACTCCATGGAAATGTAGGCTCCCCTCTCGGGAGTGCTCTAATTCTTCCTCCTCTTCCTCTGCTTCCTCCTCATCTCCCTCTTCCTCTCCCTTTTCCTCCTCCTCTCGATGTTCCTCTCCATCCTCTTCGTCTCTCCTCTTCCTCTCTCGCTCCACTCGCCTCTCCTTCCCGCGTCCTCTTCCTCTCTCGCCCTCCACTCGCCTCTCCTTCATTCTCCTCTTCCACTCTCCCTCCACTGTCCCCTCGCTCCACATCATCTCTAACTCCTCTTCCTCCCTGCCTTTTGCTGCTGAGCCCCGACTCTCCACATCAGTTTCTTCATTTTCACTGACTTAGAGTAACAGAGGGAGATGAGCAGCAAGATTATACAATTGTAGTCAGGAACATAATCTCTCTCTCTCCCTCTCACACTGTCTCTCTCTTCCTTCCTCTCTTTCTTTTTCTCAACCATACACACACACTCTCTTCCTAATAACGGGTTTCCATAATAAATTGTGTGATACAGTTGCACGCCTCCCATTCCGCACACACTCGCTCTCTCCTCCAATCACCTCGTGCTTTCTTGCCTGACAGACTAACTACAGAGTGTGCCAATGTTAGCTGATTAGTTACGAATCTGGGACAGTTTCCAAATGAATGGCATCGGTTAAACAGGACAAAACAAGCAACTTGTTAGCTGGCTATGTAAACAAATATCCAACTCATCATATCAGCTCTACTGCGTGGGCATCTAACCTAACACGACAGCTAAGCTGTCAAATAATAGGAAAACGAGGCAATGTATAGCCTATCAATATCTGCACCTACCAAACATGACAAACCATCACCTAAGCCAAACAGATAAAGACAAATTACTCTAGCCTTCATTTCAGTGACTAGTTAGCTAGTTGTCTTTAGGGATAGCTAGTAAATGTGACAGCTGAGGTTGACGCTTCATGAGCTCAGCTCAAATGTACAACTACACACAACTCTTCTTACCTGACAGACTAACTAGCTTGTTAGCTAGCTACAGCAAGCAGCTTGGGCCGTTTCCATATGAATTACATCAGTAGAAACAAGACAAAACAACCAACTAGTTGTACTGATGCTCATTCATTATCATCAACCCCGGATTGTCTTGTCTGATTACACACACCTGGTTCCCAGTTGGAGTCATTAAAACTCATTTTTCAACCACTCCACAAATTTCTTATTAACAAACTATAGTTTTGGCAAGTCGGTTAGGACATCTACTTTGTGCATGACACAAGTCATTTTTCCAACAATTGTTTACTGACAGATTATTTCACTTATAATTCACTGTATCACAATTACCGTGGGTCAGAAGTTTACTTACATTAAGTTGACAGTGCCTTTTTAAACAGCGTGGAAAATTCCAGAAAATGATGTCATGGCTTTAGAAGCTGCTAATTTACATCATTTGCGTCAATTGGGGGTGTACCTGTGGATGTATTTCAAGGCCTACCTTCTAACTCAGTGCCTCTTTGCTTGACATCATGGGAAAAGCAAAAGAAATCAGCCAAGATGCTAGAAAAAAAATTGTAGACCTCCACAAGTCTGGTTCATCCTTGGGAGCAATTTCCAAACGCCTGAAGGTACCACGTTCATCTGTACAAACAATAGTACACAAGTATAAACACCAACACCACCACTCGGGAAGGAGACGCGTTCGGTCTCCTAGAGATGCAGGTACTTTGGTGCGAAAAGTGCAAAGCAATCCCAGAACAACAGCAAAGGACCTTGTGAAAATGCTGGAGGAAACGGGTACAAAATGATCTATATCCACAGTAAAACGAGTTCTATATCGACATCACCTGAAGGTCGCTCAGCAAGGAAGAAGCAATTGCTCCAAAACCGCCATAAAAAAAAGCCAGACTATGGTTTGCAACTGCACATGCGGACAAAGATCGTAGTTTTTGGAGAAATGTCCTCTGGTCCGATGAAACAGAAATATAACTATTTGGCGGCTTGCAAGCCGAAGAACACCATCCCAACCGTGAAGCACGAGGGGTGGCAGCATCATGTTGTGGGGGTGCTTTGCTGCAGGAGGGACTGGTGCAATTCACAAAATAGGTGGCATCATGAGGGAGGACAATTATGTGGATATATTGAAGCAACATCTCAAGACATCAAGTTAAAGCTTGGTCGCAAATGGGTCTTCCAAATGGACAATGACCCCAAGCATACTTCCAAAGTTGTGGCAAAATTGCTTAAGGACAACAAAGTCAAGGTATTGGAGTGGCCATCACAAAGCCCTGACCTCAAGCCTATCGAAAATTTGTGAGCAGAACTGAAAAAGCGTGTGCGAGCAAGGAGGCCTACAAACCTGACTCAGTTACACCAGCTCTGTCAGGAGGAATGGGCTCAAATTCACCCAACCTATTGTGGGAAGCTTGTGGAAGGCTACCTGAAATGTTTGACCCAAGTTAAACAATTGAAAGGCAGTGCTACCAAATACTAATTGAGTGTATGTAAACTTCTGACCCACTGGGAATGTGATGAAAGAGTGGTGATCCTAACTGATTTCACACAGATTACATGTCAGGAATTGTGAAAAACAGAGTTTAAATGTATTTGGTTAAGGTGTATGTAAACCTCTGACTTCAACTGTATGTGCCCTCTGTTCCCTCTATCTCGGTTATTGTTTCCATGTCCGTTGGTGGTGCGGGTACCTATGCGTTGGTGCAGCTGTTATGCTGAATGCTTTATATATTGTGTATTACGGGTATCGTTCAGTGCCGTGTGAGTTCAGCGAGGTTTACCCTCGCTCTTTTGTTTGGGTACAGCCCAGTGTTTTTGTATACGTGTTTGTTTTGGGTGTATTAAAAACCACTATTGTGTATCGCCTGCGCCTGTCTCCAAAATCCTTTATACCAGCGTGACACTAGTTAGCTGACAATATGCAGCTAAACACTGCAGCTATTTCCATGAGACAGAGAGCAATCATTCGAGCTCCACCTCTGATGTGCTCGCCTGTACCAACCAACTTGTCTTGACATGACAGGATTTGCTAATCTGACAGCTGTTACCCGAGTTTACAGCGTTCAATATTGACAGCACCAAACGTATATCTGCCGTTTACTCATTTCACTCACCTCAATGTTATTGCTTTTCAAAGTGCAAGGACATATCCGTATATCGTCAACCAACACAACCAACAACCAATACAACACAACCAATAAAACACAACCAACAACCAATACAATACAACACAACCAACACCAATAACAGCAACAATACAGCTTCGTCCAAAGTGTGGAGACGTTCTTTTTGAGTAATGAAGTGATAAAAACGTTGATCAGTCAAATGACAGCATACCCTGTTTCTGGGTTTCTGGTTGACGACAACAGCCACGCAAACACGACAACAGGGATGTTATCAAGTGAATTTTGCGATATCGAGACAGACATAAAACAAGGCCGTTCGCGGCGGTGGAGGCTGGCGAGGGGAGGACGGCTCATAATAACGGTTGGAACGGAGCGAGTGGAATGGCATCCAACCAGGTGTTTGATACCATTCCGCCTACTCCGCTCAAGCCATTACCACGAGCCCGTCCTCCCCAATTAAGGCGCCACCAGCCTCCTGTGGTCCGCGGCTGCTATAGTCATTTAAAGAGAGACAGTCGATGGCCGCTATGGGTTCTAAAAAGTTAAGACAGAAAATATACACCTGGAGATATCATCAGTCCTCCAGCTATTTATTTGGCTGTCATGGCATCCAGCTGAATGTAGAGATGCCAGAGCAGGTTTTACTACCTTACCCAGCTTATAGGCTGCCTCTCATAAACAAATACTATGAGGAGGTTTGTAGAGATGATTGACACTATTGAGATGCACCATTCCCTAGCCTCCGGCACTATGTGAAAACAAATTACTATTTTCCTCCCTCTATTTAAGCATTTTCTCTGTGTTGTCTATGCTGCTGTATGCCCTCCCTCCCTGTTGTCATGTGAGATTCCAGTCAGCGCCCCCCAGATGGGGATGTGAGAGCTGTCTCAAAGGAACGCAGCTGTGTCTGTCATCCAATGCGTGCACTTTAGGGACCAGTCACATTATATCAGGCCCAAGCCCTGACGGAGACACTGCACAGAGACAAATCTGTTGGGCCACTAGCTTCCACACATGCTGGAGGGCTGGAGAGCGAGGAAGAGGGGCCACAATTGCACAGTACAGTGGATTATCATGGTAATACAATATCATCAATATAAGCAGTTTATTTGCTGTTTGTGCCATGGTAGTTTCTGGGGAATAAACAGACTGACTTGACCTGACGTGAACTGTCTCGAATGAGCTTCTGTATCGTAGGCTCGTTCTCAAATCTGTATATTAGGGTAAGGAGTTCGGTCTCAAGGGATTCCTTTGCCACATACAAACAGGAGTGGGATGGAGGAGGAGAGTCTCTGCTCATGTATTTGATGAGATCAGTGCACTCACAACTGGATAATATATTTGATGTTCTGCGTTTGTTGATAGACATTTCTGCTCTGTAATTCCGTGAGCTCTACACTGTGTTAGACCACAGTGTGTGAAAGGCCACCCGTAGACGCATAAGCCGTGTGGAATGTACAGCAGAACTGGAGAGATTCCATTAGGATTATGTGTGTATCTTCATACAGCGCCTGTCTTTGGTAAGCGGGTGCTGTACTATATGACAGTGTGCGTGTAAAATAAGACGATGTAATTATCTACTTTCTTACAGATTTCCCATTATCTTGCTTTCTCTCTCTCTCTCGTCATGGCTTTGTGTCCCTGCGCGTTGCGACGGCCTCATTACTCTGTGAAGTTAATGGATTCAGCGGCTTGGCCTGCATTAATTCAACCGTATATATTTCCCTGCGAAACATGCAAACATGATCCCCTGAAAGGAGTGTGAAGAAGGAGATATAGACAAACAGGCAGATTGAAAGGGAAGGAGGGAGGGCGACGAAGGGAGGCAGTCAGTAGTGAAATAGGATGGTGAACTGTAGCAGAGGCCACCCAGGCGTAGTTGTCTGTGGTACTGTTCCTCAGATACTGTGGAGTGCTAATTAAATTCCTCTTGTCACAATGGGTCACCAGACGTAGCAGGCGACAAGCAGGATGGGAGATGGAGAGAGAAGCACTATTCCCCCATAACGTGTCAAATGAGAGGATAGATGAGAGCCAGAGAAGGCTGTTCAGAAGATATAAATTGTTGGCTTAGACTGTTTGTATTTGCACCACATCATTTTATATGAATGTCGACCTTGAGGCGTTATTCTCTTTGGTGGTAGAGAGACTTTAAGGAAATGAGCAGCACTCCTCTGCATTTCATGTGGTAGTTAAATGTGGGTGCAGCTTTGCCTGGCAACATTTAGAATTTCGACTGGGCTCTTATATGCATGGGACCAGCTTTACTTTAAATAGCAGCAGCTGTTGAATGAATCATACATTAGAGCCGAAGAACAGCCTCATGCCTCAGTGTTACCTGGGAGTTGGACTCTCCAAGGTCAGAGCTGGCTTTTTGCTTGATTAAATCCTGCTCAAATCATCTATATTCCAAATGACATTCCTAGGCATCGTGCTTGATGGATTCTCCCAATTCTTCAAATTAATGTCATGGTCCACTTGATAGTTTGGAGGAAAACTACATGTAGGAACGTTTTACAGTTGATCAGTTAGTGACCACTTAATGGATATTTGAAGAGCAAAATTGCATCTGATTGCCCCCAACCATAACTTGATAGAATGTGGTCTGGTATGTCATTGAGCAAATTTGCTAAAGCACGGTTGTTAGATATATCCCTAGAGATCTAATGGTGCTGCCATGTGTGTCAGAAGCATTTATAATATCTAATATCTTAAACAAGTCTCCATTTTCCATGGAAAACTAGTCTGTTTTTCCCCCAAAGGAAATTTAGGGAATTTAAGGCCATACATTTCAAACAAGTGTGAGGAAAATTGGCAGATATTATTGTATGATGATGATGATGATGATGATGATGATGATGATGATGATCAGCTCTTTGTTTGAGTGGTTCTTTGATATGTTCACATACATTTTTGTGTGTGTCGTAATTGGGAAAAAATATACTTAAAAAAAAAACTGCAGTTACCGTGTTGAATGATCAATTTCAAGAAGCTTGACCGGCACAATGAATGAAAGAGACCAGACCAAACAACAACTGTGGTAGCTATAGTTGATGACACCAGTGTTCTCCCCAATCTCTCTCCGCAGCACAAGAGGAGTCAGTGGCCACCTACAAAGGCAATGAGTTTTTCAGCTATGACCTGTCTCAGACGCCCATCCAGAGCAGCCTGGACGAGATTAGTCTGTCCTTCCGCACGCTGCAGAGGAACGGGCTCCTGCTCCACACCGGGAAATCAGCTGACTACGTTAACCTATCCCTGAGGAGTGGCGCTGTGTGGCTGGTCATCAACCTCGGGTCCGGGGCCTTTGAGGCCCTGGTGGAGCCTGCCAACGGCAAGTTCAATGACAACGCCTGGCACGAAGTCCGTGTCACGCGCAACCTGCGCCAGGTACTGTACCCCCCCCCCCCCCTGTCTCTCCTCCTTCATATGCCCAGCAGTAGTTCTATCGTTCATTATTACAGGAAGAGTTTCATGTTTATACTTAAGAGGGAGTAATAGTGTCATTATTTAGCTTTCAGTAGTTGTTAATGTTTCCTCATCACGGGCATCCAAGGAAAACCAGTTATACTGTCAGCTTGGGATTTAATTATGCTAATTTATCCCTCAGGACTGAAAAACAAAGATGAATAGAAAACAAACAATATACTACATTTTTTAAAATTTAAATATCACTGTTTTAGGCTTTTCTGATTAGGCCCATAATTTATCAGTCCCAAGCCAAACTCCAGTGACTCATACCCCAGTTCATTAGGATACGTTCAGAAAACATGCCTCACCTAGAGTAACCCATTATTTTTTCTCTATGGCACTCGGTACACAATCTTGTTGTTTTCAATTCAGTTCAGAGTGAAGTGAATCAATACCACAAGTTTGGCTCTCTCAAAATAATGTCTCCATAGGTGAAAAACGATGCAGTGCGATGTTTCGCCTTAGTGAGACTAGTCATGTTGAGGTGTAGATTGTTGTGGCTGAAATAACTTGGAGCTTGTGGATTGATTTCTATGTCAGTCTCATTGAGTCTCAATTCCGGTGTCAACAACAGTGTAGAAATCAATGATAGTTTTTTGTGTACTTTGGATTTGTCCTGTTTTTACATATTAAAGGTGCCTTTTTATAATTCCATGTTTCCAACTGAAATGTTACATGTCAATGTGTACAGTGCTGTGGGTGAGTTTATCCTGTGGAAGGAGACCACAATTTTTTACTGAGCTGAGAATGACGTCTGATAAACGGTCCATATAATAGCTAGATCAGGCCTCTAGGGTTGCACTTCAACAAAACTGTCGATCTCTGAAAGCATACAGCCATGTATTTCACATTTGAATCTATGTACTAGCTTTACACCTTGTGAGGGTTAGTCAGTGACAAACTCTCTTACTAACCCTGGGTCCTGCCTGCTTCCCCTTCCCACGTCACATTAAGCCTGTCTAACTCCTCTCTGACTGGCCATTTTATGGTCAATCGCTTTGCCAACTCTGTCTTGTATACTAACTAACATAACTCTTTAAAGGCTCCAGGCTTTAGTTTTCATCCCTTCATTTAAAAAAAATATATATTCTTCATTATTTTGTCTTTCAAAGGACATTTCCACGCAATTTTGATTTGTATTACTGGTATTATATTGAATGAAGACACTATCTATGTCGTGAATATTATTTTATAAGGAATGTATACACATCCAGCATTTTTCTCCCTTTCTGATGAAGGATGCAGGCATTGGACATTCTGAATAGTTATTTTTCACAGTATCTCTAGATTTTGTTGCTTTTATTGTCTGGAATCAACTAAATAAATGAAAGTTGGCATTCAACATGCTCATTTTCATTTTACAATCCACAAATATCATTAAGGTTATTTGCCTCCTAGAACTTACTTCCAACAGTATCAGACAAGCTGTATCAGAAAACAAGATATTCTATAACAGAATTCTGTTTAGAGTAGACCTGTGCTCCCTTATTGGATAATCTGGTCGGTCCATTGTGGCTAACAGGAAGGGAATAAGAAAGATGCCGAGTGATAATACTAACAAGAAGAGACCTTTACTGTACTGGGCATCAAAGAAATGTCAGGCACTGTGTGTGTGTGTGTGTGTGTGTGTGTGTGTGTGTGTGTGTGTGTGTGTGTGTGTGTGTGTGTGTGTGTGTGTGTGTGTGTGTGTGTGTGTGTGTGTGTGTGTGTGTGAGAGAGAGAGAGAGAGAGACAAAAAAATATATTGTACTTTTCAACTTCAAACCTCGACTTCCCCTCCCTTCCGCCTTCTAATCCACATTTTTTCAAACTTGTTAGTATGCGTAGAGGTAGATCGGTTTTGTTTCTTATTATTTTATTAATTCTGTTGAATGCCTCCTAACATCAACTGTATATAGTGTATATACATTAACAGAAATCAACGCTGTATGTAAGTGTGATTTCTCTTTCCATTTGACTTAATGTGAATCATTCATAATGACATGATTAATATGCATCGCCTGTGTGTCCACGCTCTAGCCCTTCATGTGTTATGACCACAAACAAAGCAACCTTTATTTAAAACCAAAATGATGAGATTTGCCAAGTAGTCACTCTTCTCTATCTACTAATGTACTAACAACCATTTTTTTGTGTCTGAATCTTCAGTCCTTACAAACAGACCCCCTTAACATCTCACTCCTACCTGCATGCAAACATTCTCTCTCTTCATTATCCCGAGCCTACCCTCACCCATACTCCCCAAAGACAGAAAAATCCTATGCTTACAAACCCCTCTCATGCTTTTATCCCTGCATTTGATCCTGCATACATAGCTCTTCTCTTCGGATAGCTTCCTGTTACCACACTGACATGCCGATAGAGAGAAATGCACCTCCTGTGGGAACGCCAGTGGAATTTATTTTTTTAACAAGCCCTGGTGGTCAGCTTTCGCTGGCTAGATTCCTCTTATCTTTCTCTCTCTCTCTCTCTCTTGCTCTTCCCCTTGCTCTTTCTCTCTCACATCCTCAATCACACTCTCTTTGACACACACACACACACACACACACACACACACACACACACACACACACACACACACACACACACACACACACACACACACACACACACACAATCTCACCTACTCCCTTTGGTTCAACCTTGCCTACAATCAACGCTACAGACTCATAGCAGCTCTAAACAGCAACAGCAGACATAAGAATGTGTTCCCCCATGATTGAAGTACATTTAAAACCAGGAAACACCCATAACTACATTAATGATCAGAACAGGGCAATTCCTCAGACTGCAAGTGGCAGAGCCTTGCTCTTATCAGAGGGGACCTCTGGGAAATGTAGTATTTGTCAGTCAGCAGTGATGGTCTGCAGCATTCACAGAATATCATAACAGTGTAAACCACGTACACTACAGTATAACCATTTCAGTCAAAGCTGAGCCACATGCTTTATAGTATAGCTCATATATATGTAATGAACTCCTCTTAAACCATTTTAATGGATTATAAATGGCTTCTGAAACCGTTGTTCTCCCAACAATGAATAATAGATTTGGATTTTTTTATCAGCTAATTGGTCCGTTAATTTGTTCTTCCTGTCTCTCTGTATTGATTTGAGATTGATTAGTTGATTGATTAATTGATTAATTGATCAACTGTCTGATTACTGCCGAAGGACGACTGTATCTATCATCGAATGGGTGCCTTCTCAAATTCAGCTAAAAGCGGATACTACGATATATTTCATATTGTACTCAAATCCAAAATATCTGTGAAATGATCATATCGTCCTTTGCTCATCAACCCTGCTAATATTTTGAGGATCGAGAAAGGAAGCAAGCTTCTGCGATTGGCGGAGCCCTCCGACGGTGCTCATCAATTCACACTGTAGATCTTACAGCTAAGGATTCAACCCCCCCCCCCCCCCCCCCCCCTCTCCCCCTCCACACCACCACCAAAAACAAAGCAGCGGATGTTTGGTGTTTAATTAAAATTATTTCCACCATCTTCCCCCTTGTCTCTTTGTTTCTGTTCTGTCTCTCCTCCGCCTTTCTCCATTCCTCTCTTTCTCTCTGGTCACCCAGGTGACCGTCTCTGTGGATGGGATCCTGACCACCACCGGCTACACCCAGGAGGACTACACCATGCTGGGCTCGGATGACTTCTTCTACATTGGGGGGAGTCCCAACACGGCTGACCTCCCAGGCTCCCCGGTCAGCAATAACTTCATGGGCTGTCTCAAAGACGTAAGTACTGTGCTGTTCAGCAGCCTTCAGCAGGGGACTCTGGTCTGAGAATACACAGATGCACAGGGCTCTTGTTGAGCTTTGTTCAGATTCACAAACACTGTTCACTTTGTGAAGTGACAGCTCTTTTACGCATGTGCCACTTGGAATTGAGATGTTAAACCGCCCAGTGCATCACACAGGAAGAACATGGCACGTTTCTATTTTTACATTTAGTTAGTTGCTAATTAATGACAGATTGTGACTTTGAACACATGCAGTGCCCTTAGTGTTCAGCTGTGTCCTAATGAGTCCTAATGTAGATTGCTGTGTGTCATTTGCATATCCTCTGACATTGTACAGTGTGGTCATGTATGAATGTAGCTATGGCCTTGAATTATATAATAGCATGATTACCTGGATATGAACACCAGACTTGCTACTCTGTTGAATAATACAGGTTCTATTCTCCAGGATTAATTACACTCCTGTACTGATGCCCCACCCCCGCCCTCCCTAGTGGCTGCCATGACCTTCCTATGCCCTCCCTATCTCTCTCTCTGTCTGTCTCCCCCCGTCCCTTCCTATTGCTCACTCTCTCTGCCCCCCTCCCCTCGTTCTTTCTCTCTCTGTCTCTCTCTCTCCCTCATCCATCCATCCATCCATCCCGCCTGCCCTCCCTCCCTCCCTCCGCTCTCTCAGTCAGTGAACATCTGTAATTAATACTGTGCCAGTGTTAGTGAGGCCTTAGCTTTACCATCCTGACAGCCAATTCAGACATTGATTTCCTCCATGGATTCCAAGGCAGCGCGTCCCTCCCTCTGTCTCTGTCTAGTTGACCCTCCCATGTGTTAATCATGTCTACCTCTTCATTGATTGTGCCATGCTTCTCACTGCCTCAGCCTCCCAAAGTCTTTGTCCTGTTGTGTACAGGAATCCTAATAACTATACTAAAGATTGTTATATTTCCGTTAGGGAACGGCTACTCTGTGAAGTGTGTGTGTGTGCAATTGCTCAATTCACCTTTGCACTCCTTCTAAACAACGCAATTTTGGCAAAAGTCTACAAAACTTAGCCCACTCTGTTCGTAACAGATTCTAGTTTTGGGAACAGAAAACGGTATCTTTCATCTATGAGAAAATGTGCAGAATGTCAGCCCAAATCCATCTCGTTCCATCTTCTCCCACTGCCGGACACTGGGCTTCCTCTCACTACCATATTTGGTAATGAGTGGAAACACCAAGTGGAAGCTTCACATTTAAACATCTGGTGAAATATCTGTTTCAATTGTTCTATCTTTGACTATACTGCTACAGGCTCCTGGTGCCTGTTTCAGTAGAACGTGGTGATAGATATTGGACTGTCAGTGCTGGGAGGGGTCTTTGGGAATTACTGATACATACCTACAGTGCTGTGAAAAAGTATTTTTTGCATATTTTTTTTTACACTGAATGTTGTCAGATCCAAAAGCTCATATTAGATCAAGGGAACCTGAGCGAACAAATAGCACAAAATGTGGACACTTATTTATTTAATCAAAAGTGTTTGGTTTTCACCAGACATAACGAGACCATCGTCGTCCAAAAAAGTTGACTCAAGTTTGCAAAAAAAGCATCTGGACGCAGCTGGATTATCGCCAAGACTCCTGGAAGAATGTTCTATGAACAGCTGAGTCAAAATGTGGAACTTTTTTGGACGACAGGGGTCCCGTTATGTCTGGTGATAACCAAAC
This sequence comes from Oncorhynchus kisutch, assembly GCF_002021735.2. Taxonomy (NCBI): domain Eukaryota; kingdom Metazoa; phylum Chordata; class Actinopteri; order Salmoniformes; family Salmonidae; genus Oncorhynchus; species Oncorhynchus kisutch. Next base: position 5,617,041 of record NC_034201.2, on the reverse strand, counting down.
ACTGCATTCACACAGTAAGAACCTATAACTATACTAACTAACTATACTAACGAACTATACTAACTAACCACACTATACTAACTAACTATACTAACTAACCACACTATCTATACTATACTAACTAACTATACTATACTAACTATACTACACTAGCTAACTATACTAACTAGGGATACTAACTAACTATGCTAACTAACTACACTATCTATACATTACTAACTAACTAACTAACTATACTAACTAACTATACTAACTATACTAACCAACCACACTATCTATACTATACTAACTAACTATACTATACTAACTAGATTACTATACTATACTATACTATACTAACTAACAGTCAAGCATGGTGGCAGTAGTGTGATGGTTTGGGGTTGCTTTGCTGCCTCAGGACCTGGATGACATGCCATCATTGAAGGAACCATGAATTCTGCTCTGTATCAGATCATTCTAAAAGAGAATGTCAGGCCATTCATCCGTGAGCTGAAGCTGAAGCACAAGCTGGGTCATGCAGCGAGACAATGATCCAAAACACAATCTACATCAGATTGGCTAAAGAGCGACAAATGAAACGTTTTGAAATGTCCAGACAGAAACCGACCTGAAACGAGCAGTTCATGCTCGGAAACCCTCAAATGTTGCTGAGTTAAAGCAGTTCTGCATTGGAAGAGTGGGACAAAATTCCTCCACAGAGAGACAGATCAAAAACCTACAGGTGACAAGCAGTTAGTGAGTCTAAGGGGGCAATTGGGTGTTGTGTAACTTTTTTAAAAACAATGTAATGAAATAATTGACAAAATGTTGTGTTATTTGTTCACTAAGGTCTCCTTTATCTAATATGAGGTTTTGGATGAAGATCTAAGAATATATTCAGGGTCAAAAATATGCGAAACATCGAAAATCCGAAAGGCAGATACTTTTTCACGGAACTCCATTTGATCACAGGCTCAGCAATGTATGATTGATGCTACCAAAGGAGACAGAGTCATTGAGTGTCATCAGAATGTTAGCGTAGCGTGAGAACGATTTTGTACTTTTGCATCTGTGACTGAAAATAGACTCAACAATTGCATTTTTCATACTCGGGCTCTTTTTCTATTCTTCTCATTAGATTTTATTTTGGTCTGGCAATTACTGATAATGGTTCCTTGTGAAATCAAGCCGCTGCCAAGTGTATTTTTAAACAAAAAGACACTAAAGTTCTCACCCTGGAGGAGGGCGCCAGTCAGCTTTGGACTGCAAGTGGTGTGAAAATGAAAACCATGTTCAGCTGTGCCTCCCTGCTGCCTCCATCTGTACATGAGAACAGTGCACATGTGACAGGCAGACCGTCAGACAAACAGGGAGATTCTCATTATGGTCTTATGATCTGGTTGTGTAATGTATGAGAGCTTGTGCGTTTTACACGCTTCAATGAATTAGAAATTGTTGCATGGATTCTAAGGTATTGCATGGATTCTAAGGTATTGCATGGATTCTATGGTATTGCATGGATTCTATGGTATTGAGGACAATCACAGAAAAGAGGGAGGGTTAAGCTAAATAGTGGGACATAAAGTGGTCTTTCAGCAGACCGCAGCCACCCGCTCGGTGACAGTCCTGTCCCTTGTCCTACAGGTAGTCTACAAGAACAACGAGTTCAGGCTGGAGCTGTCTCGTCTGGCTGCAGAGCGGGACCCTCAGGTCAGTGTTCACGGCGACCTGACCTTCCGCTGTGAGGACGTGGCGGCCCTGGAGCCGGTCACCTTCGACACGCCCGCCGCCTACCTCACCCTGCCCAGGTGGAAAACCAAGAAGACTGCCTCTATCTCTTTTGACTTCCGCACTACGGAGCCCAGCGGCCTGCTGCTGTTCAGCCACGGTGACAGGCGTCTGCAGGACCCAGACAGACAGCCGGAGAGGCAGCCCAGGGCTGACTACTTTGCTATGGAGCTCCTGGACGGCTTCCTCTACCTGCTGATGGACATGGGCTCTGGAAGCATCAAGATGAAAGCCAGCAACAAGAGGGTCAACGATGGGGAGTGGTGCCACGTGGACTTCCAGAGGGAGGGGCGCAAGGGTGAGAGAAAGCACACATGATGAATCTGATAAAGGAGCTTCGTTCAGAGCCATACTGCAACTCTGGTCTTATTGAGGTATCAGGCATAGCCAGGGTTAAATCCTACTGGCTTGTGAAGTTCCATTTACTATACCCATTCGGAGGCACTCATATTGGCTTCTCCTTCATGTTTCTTAGCTGCCGTCAGAGATGCTGGGTGCATATCCCGTTTTTAATTAGTCTTATTTTTAGCAGCTATAATCTATGTATGACATTTAGTAAATTGCCTTAACCTATTTCGGAAGTGGCCAATTATACCGTCATCCACCTCATGTGGGGAAATGTCTGCCCTCATTAGCCGTGCCCCTAGATTTGAGCCAGTGTTGCTTACACCTTACTATTAAGAAATACGGTATGACAAAGACCTGAGACGTTCCTGTTCATTAGTCGTTTCATAATTTTACACCTGGTGTACCATGTGGATCATATTCTATATTATACAGTGCGATTGTACAGTGAGGCAGCCTTGATACAAGTTGACTCTCTCTGACTGTCTTGCCTTCAGGCCTGATCTCAGTGAACAGCCGCAGCATACCATTCTCTGCTAACGAAGGCAGTGAGATCTTAGACCTGGAGGGTGACATGTACCTCGGGGGTCTGCCCGAGGCACGCCAGGGCCTCATCCTCCCCCCAGAAGTCTGGACGGCCCCCCTCAACCTGGGCTACGTGGGCTGCATGCGTGACCTGTTCATGGATGGGCGGAGCCGGGACCTGAGGAGACTGGCAGAGATCCAGAGTGCCTCTGGAGTCAGCAGCTTCTGCACCAGGGAAACGCACATCAGGTGTGGCAGAGACGTCTGTGCCAACGGTGGGCAGTGCCGCGAGGGCTGGAACCGCCACGTGTGTGACTGCACCAGCACGGGCTACCTGGGCCCCAACTGTGAGAGCGGTGAGAGAAAGAGACAGAGAGAGAGAGAGAGAGAGAGAGAGAGAGAGAGAGGATCAGCGGAATGTGGAAACGATCCCTGCTTGAAATGTTACCGCAGAGCTTTTAAACAAGTCTAATGACATTTCATACAGACAATGGAGATGAAATCACTTTTTATGTGAGTTATTCAAGTGGTAAATTGCCACTCTATTAGTAAATTGGCGGTATGTGAGGAATAAATAGGTGCTGTGTATCAGTGATTCATCAGTATACCGGTGGTGCTCCGTGAGTCTGAATAACCCTGCATCAAGCACAGATATCGCTCTGACAGAGAGGGTAGGAGCCCCATTGTGACGCCATATAGGCCGATAACATTATGAGGGATTTAAATGGCCATCCTCATCCTATTTGTGGCCCGAATATAAATCTATGAGAGGAGGATGATTAACAGAGGCTTCGCAAAAGAGCACTGTGGTACGCTACAGGCTGTTCCTGCCATCTAGTGTGGCTGCAGGAAACTGCAGTCTCTTCAACAGGCCTACAAAAGGATCCGTTCGATCTTGTTTCGGCGAAGATCGTAGCTGATAATATGAGTGGAAGTGGAATTCTCTCATCTTCATTTGGTGTCTTGTTATGAATCATGCGCTTATTCAGTATTGGGTGTATGGGAATAGATGTTGGGAACATTTGTGACAATGCCATTTGCTAACGCTGTCTCCCTGTCCTTGGTGCCCGCACACAGAGGCCACGGTGCTGAGCTACGACGGCAGCATGTACCTGAAGGTGATGCTGCCGTTGAGCATGCACATGGAGGCCGAGGACGTGGCGCTGCGCTTTATGTCCCAGAGGGCCTTTGGGCTGCTTGTGGCCACTACCTCCCAGGACTCAGCTGACACCCTGCGACTGGAGCTGGACGGGGGCCGGGTCAAACTTACCGTCAACCTGGGTAATGCTAACAGTGCTAACGTTTATGAGTCCTCAAGGCTTCTCTGTGAGAGTACTCATGATGTAATGGGAAAGGGTATTGTCCTACACACCCCTCCCCCTTCTCCTCATCATTCACAATCTATATACATCTCTCTGTGTCGCCTCTGTGTTTTCTCTCTTTCTCTCTCGCCCATCCCTTGGTCAGCAATCCATCTCAACCCTTTCAGCCCTTCAACGGCCGGTGTGTCTGCAGTCCTAGGAGCAGGCAGCCAGAGAGACCAGCTCACTTAGAAACATTCCGCATCACCATGACAGATACGTAGTCATGGTGTTCCGACGGATGTTGTAGTTGGTGTTCTAGATCACAAGTGCCGTCCACCATGGCTCTCAGATTTGTCAAAACCAAAGGAAGAGGAGAGCAGTAGAGAGCCGGCCGTGGCAGTAATGGTGCCTGACGGGGCTGTCTGCCTCAGCTGGTATCTCTAGTCTCCACTTCTCCCATTACGGCTGTAGGTAGTGAGTCTGGTCCTTGGCTGTTTGCATCCACTGCTTTGTGATGGTTGACAGCTCCAGAGAACACCTCAGGCACACTAGCATAGCACCTAGTAGCGCAGGGCTCCCCTAACTCGGTCCTCGGGACGCCAAGGTTTTTCTTAGCCCTACACAGCTGATTCAAATAATGAAAGCTTGACGATTAGTTGATTATTTGAATCAGCAGTGTAGTACTAGGGGGGAAAATAAGAAAAAAAACGTGCAGCCCTTCGGTTCCCGAAACCGTGGTGTGTAGTACATAGCCTTCACAGAGGGCTTTATTATAACCAAAAGATCAAGGAAGCTCTGACTGTGTTGGCACGTGTTTTGGTAGTTGTACGCCATAATGACTATGTAGCTATTCTATTATTTAGACGGGCACAATGGTGAGGAGATTTTCCACAGCTCTAAATGCGTAAGGTTTCAGTGTAGGGTATGCGAATCAGCCCTTTCCTCTGTCTGTGCTCTACCTAACTACCACATGGGTTGTACACACACCGGGAGGCATATCTGTTATCAACATAGGATTTATCGTAGGATTACTTTCTAGGTTGTAAATAGAGTCATGGAAAGTATTACAGTAATGATATATCACGAAACACAGTGATTTCACTCTGATTGCGGTACACATTACCGGTCCTCCTGAGTGTAGTGAAGAGTTGACATTAGAGGTCGACCGATTATGATTTTTCAACTCCGATACTGATACAGATTATTGGAGGACCAAAAAAGCCGATACCGATTAATCGGCCGATTTAAATATATATAAAAAACCGTTTTTATTTGTAATAATGACAATTACAACAATACTGAATTAACACTTGTTTTAACTTAATATAAAACATCAATAAAATCAATTTAGCCTCAAATAAATAATGAAACATGTTCAATTTGGTTTAAAAAATGCAAAAACAAAGTGTTGGAGAAGAAAGTAATGTGCCATGTAAAATATGTGCCATGTAAAATATGTGCCATGTAAAAAAGCTAACGTGCTCGTGTGTTAGTGGGTGCTGTATGGTTGCCATGGTGAGGAAAAGGCTGGTTTTGAATCTGGAGCTTGTCCCCGGATGGTGGCCTCTCTGGAGGAAAAAAACAAAACTGCAGAATGTACCTTGAAGGATGTGAAATGTTTTTAAAAATATTTTTTAAATATTGTTTATTTTCAATTTACTTTTTGGGATCTCACCATCTCACTCTCTCTCTCTCTCTCTCACCAGATTGTATCAGGATAGACTGTAACCTCAGTAAGTGGCTCCTATCATTATTTACTGTACTTCAGAACGACCGTGTCTTATACCTTATCTTCTGTGACTGTCTGTTTTTACTATTGATAAGGGTGAACGTAATTAACATTAGTGCTATACAATATGTATCCCAATGAAGTATTACAATCACATGGTTGTCTTGAAAAATGTAAGGGACCTGGAAGGTAAGTATCAAATACTGTATAAGCCGCCTGTATATCATTTGGTAAACCATTCTTTAGTCCAAGCAACAAAATTATCCCCTGTTCATTACAACAGCCAAAACACCATATGTTTTATTAGTTCACAGTGCTCCTCAGAGAAACAACAGTGGTATTAGCTCCCTGCTACTTCTATCAGTAATGTGCTCAAACTACCGCCAGATGGCAATATACCATTGGGTTTTGGGGAAAACATTTCCCATGAGTTTTAATAATTCATGTCCTGGTGACCTATGGGAACTGTTGTCTGTACAATTGAGTTTTTTGAAATAGATGTATTAGGATTCAAGGAAAGATGCATTTAAGATGCATGTGACTGCTTCACTGTGTATGTTGGTTAGCACAGGTGTAAACCTAAAGGGTAAGAGGATAATGTACAGATAATGTAAATAATCTGCTTTCTTTAGATCATGTGACACAGGCGAGACCTTGACAACAGATTGTGTACAAAGCCGTGTTGTTTTTTCCATTTTGAACCTTAGATGGCAACCTTCAGTATGTTGCTGCAGAGTTGTCCTGTGAATTTAGATGGATTGAAGTTTAATGGCAATAAAATATCCTTAATTGACTTTTAAATAGACACAATTAGCCAGTGGTTAAAGTAAATGATAGTCAATTAGAGCCCTCGACCATCTGGGAGAGCCTCTGTCATGCATTTTTAACAGGCCTCTGATTTGGGCCTCTTAGAATCACCATTTTAACAGATCGTTGGAAGAATGTTAAGAGGTAAGCATTGAGAGGAAGGGGCACAATTGACAAAACAGGAGGAATTAAAATGTAATGGTTGAATGTTGCCCAAGGTCAAAGTTGAGTCTATGTTCTGTATACAGTACGGGTAAGTCCTAAATAAGAAATGCATGTGGGTAACTGCCGAGGTCTTGATGGCTCCAAGCCTTTTCCCACCATGTTTGTTTTATCAGGCCAATTGGCTCATCAACTGTGTATGGGGAGCTGTCCATGGTCCTGATTGGCTCACCAGGATACACTGTCTTGTGCGGGCCACACTGAGCTCCTGCAACCGACAACATACCAGCAACACAGCTACAGTGTATTCAGACCCTTTTTTTAAAACCACATTTTGTCACGTTACAGCCTGATTCTAAAATGTATTAAATAAAAACATGTTCCTCGTAAAATAAAGAATCACCCAATATGTTTTTCATTTTTACACGTAATAGACCTGCTAATGTTGGACTGCGTATTTTCAGATGTATACTTACTAAAATCATATTCGTCAAATACTCTGGATAAAATTGGCCAAGGAAAGGGCTACTTTTAAAGCTCCTGACGCCGTAGTCTTTCTCCCCTGTCGTCTATACGAAGCCTGACAAGCCCAGTGACGCAAAATAAAGGCCCACGTCAAACGATCTGTAACCAGAACACGGAATGTAAGCCCACAGCATACTATACCTGTAACTTCAGTATATCAAGACGCAATCATTACAACACCGCAGAAGGACATTAAATTTGCCGTAATGTGTAGAATAGCTGTGTGCATAAAACAACTCAACTGCAGAATACAAACTGGTGTTCGCTCATTTTGCATTTGTGTCAATGGGGTATTTGTGTGTGAGAGGTTGATTTACATGTGCATCTCTGTTTAGAGGTAACATGTCTTCATCTAGAGCTAGTATTGCTGGTATTGCTTGGTCAATTGAAGTTAAATGCTGTCATTCTCGTTACCTATTTAATCATTGCTGTCTCAACTGTTAATTGCTCATCACTTGTACTGTGGTTGGTGTTGACAGTCTGACTCATCAGTGCCTGTATTGTTTCACCTCTCCCAGGCAATCAGCAGTTAGTGCCGGGAGGTGTGTCCTTCACCTCTGCTAGACAATCAGCAAATAGTGTTAGTACGTCAGTCTCCCCTATTTTTTTCAGCAGCAGCTGTAAGCGGCGGTCTGGTCGCCAAAATGAAGACGGTTGCTGAAACAAAGACAGGGCTGCTGAGTTGTTCTGAGGAGTTAGAGGAAGGCCACACCACTCTCTCACTTGAGTGTCTTACCTAGTTATTTTCAGATGATCTCATTTTTCTCTCTTGTAGCTTTGTCAACTGTGTATTCTCCATACCTGTTCGCTCCTCTCCCTGTCGGCTTTACAGATGCTCCCCACCGCGTCTAATGTAGTGTAGCCTGTGCGCACAATCCGTGTCGAAGTTGTGGTCTCCTGCAGCGTTTCAATCAATCGCTGCCAATCTGCGGTCAAGAAGGCCTATGTTTCCCTTTATTCCCTCCTGCCCTTTTGGCCCTGACAGAGTTATGGATCACCCCCAGAGAACGCTGCTATTCCAGCTGCTCTCGTCATCTGACTGTGTTCTCTCATAGTCAAAGAGCTTCTGGTCGTCACTGTGGTGGCAGACAATCTCTGGAGACCTTCTTACTTCCCTCATCAATGCATCCCTCACCACTGACTGCGCCCCCTCTGACTTCCAGAAGACCAGAGTCGCTCCCTTCCTCAAGAAACCAACACCCGACCCACTCTGACGTCAACTAGAGACCAGTATCCGTTTTCGTCCCCAAAGACACTGCAGCTGTCTATGACCTACTCTCTCAGAACGATCTTCTTGGAAACTAACCAATCAGATAGCTCACTTGACTGTGGCCACTCATCACTTTAACGGAGGCTCTGCCAAAGCTGACACTGTTCTCATCCTCCTAGATCTATCCGCTGCCTTCAACACCATGATCAATCAGGTCCTCTACTCCACCCTCTCAGGGCCGGGCGTCTCAGGCTCTGCACCCTCCTGGTTTACATCCTACCTGGCAGGCCGCTCCTACCATGTCACTTGGATCCGTCATATCCTCACATGGTATCTTCCATTATTGCGGGGTGGATGACACTCAACTGCTTTTCTCTTTCCCCCTCCCTGACACCAAAGTGGCGACATGCATCTCTGCGTGCCTGGTAGACATCTCAGCCCACTGCTACAGTGGGTCAGTTCCCGCTCAGCCCAGTCAAAGCTCTTCTATGCTCTTCTATGTCAGTCTACACACAATACCCCATAATGACAAATTGACATTTTTGCTAATTTATTCCAAATAAAAAACAGATACCTTATTTAAATAAGTATTCTGACCCTTTACTATGAGACTCAAATTTGAGCTCAGGTGCATCCTGTTTCCATTGATCATCCTTGAGATGTTTCTACAACCTGATTGGAGTCCACCTGTGGTAAATTTAATTGATTGGACATGATTTGGAAGGTCCCACAGTTGACAGTGCAGGTCAGAGCAAAAAAAAACAAGCCATGAAGTCGAAGGAATTGCCCGTAGAGCTCCGAGACAGAATTGTGTCGAGGCACAGATCTGGGGAAGGGTACCAAAACATTTCTGCAACATTGAAGGTCCCCAAGAACACCGTGGCCGCCATCATTCTTAAGACATTTGGGACCACCAAGACTTTTCCTAGAGCTGGCTGCCCAGCCAAACTGAGTTATCAGGGGAGAAGGGCCTTGGTCAGGGAGGTGACCGAGAACCTGATGGTAACTCTGACAGAGCTCCAGAGTTTCTCTGTGGCAATGGGAGAAACTTCCAGAAGGACAACCATCTCTGCAGCACTCCACCAATCAGGCCTTTATGGTAGAGTGGCCAGACGGAAGCCACTCCTCAGTAAAAGGCACATGACAGCTCACTTGGAGTTTGTCAAAAGGCACCTAAAGGACTCTCAGACCATGAGAAACAAGATTCTTTGGTCTGATGAAACAAAGATTGAACTCTTTGGCCTGAGTGGCTCCGGGACAAGTCTCTGAATGTCCTTGAGTGGCCTAGCCAGAGCCCGGACTTGAACCCGATCGAACATCTCTGGCGAGACCTGAACATAGCTATGCAGCGACACTCCCCATCCAACCTGATAGAGATGATTTTTTTGCTTTGTCATTATGGGGTATTGTGTGTAGATTGAGGGGAAAAAGAACAATCCATTTTGTCACACAAACATTTTCTTTCTTACAGATTTTTTTTTGGGGTCCACTGTTGATAGTCCCAAAATATTTTGCATGTCAGCAGTCAAGTTTTCAAGATTTAGGATTTTCAAGACGCAAATTGTCACTTGCCACATCATGTTGATGCATTTTGACTAATGAAAAAAAATACTGAAATATATTTAAGTGGATTTTCCCTTAAATTTTTCTACTGTCCATGTCACTTCCCGGGCTCCGTAAGAAACAAATGTTTGCTGAGACAAAATAAATTCTCCATATTGGCGAACTGTATATTTAAAGGTTTTGATTTAGTAAAAAGTCAGTAAACAATACATGACTTGCAAGGGGAACAGTTATAGACAAACGTGTATGACACTATTTAGACAGAGAAATGTGCGTTTAGGACTAGGACCTACAAAATCTTGAGTTCGGGTTTAGTCCCAAAAGAGCACTGTGGATATGCACTGATATGCTTTCTTGCACACCAGAATTCTTACTTTTCAGCCCACTACTATAGATAGCCCTTACATAACTAACTTGCCAACTTCTCTAACTTGTATGTGCTTGTTCCTGGTGGAGCTGCTCTCTCCGCTGAAGCACAGTGGTGTGTGTTTGGGCCGAAGCTCCGTAATTAGACAGCAGTGGAGCCCACCTCTGAGACCAGATCAACACTGCTCAAACACAGTTGACTTCAGATGAAGTCCCATCTCCGCTGCTCTGCAAATATTTCTCTGTTCCTCCCTCCACCTGCTCAGTAGACTGTTGTGTTGATTTAGTGGGTAAACATGGGTTTGGTAGGACATAAACCCACAGTCAATAAAAAAGGAACAGAACTGGGGATCCATACTAAGGTCTGTAGGTTATTTTGGGATAATAGACTGTTGCAATCGGTCCGAAAACAGACTGACAGTATGATGTTTTACAATTGTTACAAGGATTCACTTTGGGAAAGCACTGCTCTGCCTCAGGCCTAGCCATTTCTAACGGCAGTTGTCATTCTTAGCCACTCTAATCAAACATGTCAATAGTAATAATAACAGAACTTGATGTGGTACAATGAAGATTTACCGGTAGTATGTGTTTGCACAGGACCCATATCTATCAGATAAGCGTGTAGTTGGTCTATAGTGTTACCCCTTGCTGAGACACTTGCTCTGCTGTTAAGCTCTACAAGCCAGTGGCCTCTTTCTCCCAGAGGAAGAAACAGCGGAGTATTTGGAAACCAATTGATGTCATCAGCTGCAGTGTCGCAGTAGCAGCCAGTGTCCTCTCCGTGTCTCCTGGGATTTTCATACACCCTGAGCTCAATTAGATCAACAAACCCCCTGAGGCCCGGCAGGCTTAGGCATGACCAATTAGCTTCGCCAGCCATGTCAGAACTTCTTTGAACTGCACTGTCGGACCGCCTGTTGCATAGCCACTGATCGGGGGTGACGGTGCTGCAGTGGCAAAGCTTCCGCATTGTGACCTATTTTCAAACCTTGAGAGCTGGGGGAAAAAAAGAAGAGCAGAGGATTTTAGCAGAAACCCTTGAGCTATAAAACTGTATCCGCTGGCCAAGCCTCCGGATACCACTCAAGTTGTTAGCTGGTTGTCTAAGGGGTTTATATACAATTTTACAATCTGACTTGAGTCATTATACGACACAGAACAGAAAGTACATATTCATTCAACGTTGAACGATGCACAGCACAGTATGTGTTAGTCACTCTCGCCCCTAACCAATAGCTTGTATTTACACCCGCTGACAGAGCTCTTGCAGCAGGTATCAGTGGAGGCCGCTGAGGAGATAATAATAATGGCAGGAACGTGGTCAATGGAGTGGGCCCAACCTCTTGGGAACCACGTCTTCAATGTGTTTGATACTATTCCGTTGAATCCATTCCAGAAATTATTATGAGCCGCCCTCCCCTAGGCAGCCTCCACTGGCAGGTAGTATCGGGGAGTATACATGGAGTGTACCAAACATTAGGAACACCTTCCTAATATTGAGTTTTCCTCCGAACAGCCTCAATTCGATGGGGCATGGACGAAAGTGTTCCACAGGGATGCTGGCCCATGTTGACTCCAATGCTTCCCACAGTTGTGTGAAGTTGGCTGGGTGTCCTTTGGGTGGTGGACCATCCTTGATTCACGCGGGAAACTGTTGAGTGTGACAAACCCAGCGGCGTTGCAGTTCTTGACACAAACCGGTGTGTCTGCTGGCACCTACTACCATAACCCGTTCAAAGATACTTCGTCTTGCCCATTCACCCTCTGAATGGCACACATACCCAATCCATTTGAAAACGTAAAAATCCTCCTTTAACCGGTCTCTTCCTCTTCATCAACACTGATTGAAGTGGATTTAAATATTGACCAATAGGCGATCGTAGCTTTCATCTGGATTCAACTGGTCAGTATATGTCATGGAAAGAGCAGGTGATCTTCTTGTTTTGTATACTCAGTGTATTTTATCCATTTTAAATAAGGATCCGTTGGAAAAGGATGTGCTGTATGAATGTGCTCTGGTGTTGACTTTGTCCTTGCTTCTTCACAGGTAAAGGCCCAGAGATGCTGTTAGCAGGACAGAAGCTGAACGACAACGAGTGGCACTCCGTGAAGGTGGTGCGTCGCGGGAAGAACCTGCACCTCTCTGTGGACAACGTGACTGTGGAAGGTAAGATAGCATGGCAGAGCAGAGTCAAACCATGAGATGAAGGGGAAACTGTGATCCTCATGATACGCTACATCTCTGCCCATCAACATGTATTTATTTCACCCCAGGCCATATGACCGGTGCCCACACTCGCCTGGAGTTCCACAACATTGAGACAGGCATCATGACCGAGCGCCGTTTTATCTCCGTGGTGCCATCTAACTTCATAGGGCACCTGCAGGCCCTCTCGTTCAATGGCGTCCCCTACCTGGACCAGTGTAAGAACGGAGACATCTCCTACTGCGAGCTCAACGCCCGCTTCGGCATGCGCCGCATCGTGGCTGACCCTGTGACGTTCCACAGTCGGGCTAGCTGCCTGGCCTTCTCCACCTTGCAGGCCTACGCCTCCATGCACCTCTTCTTCCAGTTCAAGACCACCAGCCTCGACGGCCTGCTGCTCTTCAACTCTGGAGACGGCAGTGACTTCATCGTTGTGGAGCTGGTCAAAGGGTGAGTGGTGCGGTGGGGGTCAGGAAGGGGCGAAGCGCCACCTAACTATTCAATGGGCTTAGGTAATTGGTCGGAAGGTTGTTGTATAATTTGTCTACAAGCAGACCTCACTTGCAAAATGAGGATTTGGTCTCGATATAATTAACGAGTTCAACCTATTTTGCAACCTATTTTTCCAGGTACCGTAATCATGCAGTGAGTGTGGGATGAATTAATAATAACACAGCTGCCTAGTGCCTACCACTGTTCCTCTTTTCTCTAGCTCAACAAGTCCTTTTGTGTTACATGGAATAATTTTACTCTGTCAGCTGGAGGAATAGAAAGGGGAGGGTTTCAGAATGTTTTGTTCACTCGAAAGGATTTTGCTAAAAGAGAAGGATAGAGTGAGAGAGCGAACGATAATGCCCACAGATGTTTAACCGCAGTCCAGCTTTGCCCAGAAATACTGTCACTCAGTAAGGAATTAGTCAGCAGGAGTTGTCCGTAACCTTGGAGCCTGCCAAGAGTGTGCAAAGCTGTCATCAAGGCAAAGGGTGGCTACTTTGATGAATCTCAAATATAAAATATATTTTGATTTGTTTAACACTTTTTTGGTTACTATATGATTCCGTATGTGTTATTTCATAGTTTTGATGTATTCACTATTATTCTACAATGTAGAAAATAGTAAAAATAAAGGAAAACCCTTGAATGAGTAGGTTTGTCCAAGCATTTCACTGGTACTGAATGTATATGTATATATATATATATGATTTTATCAGGGAGTCATACTGAGACCAAGATCTCTTTTATAGATGAGCCCTGAATTCCATAAATGACATAGGTCATTCTGTAATTGACCTACTTCATGGTGTAATGCTGTGTTGTAGGTACATTCATTATGTGTTTGACCTGGGCAACGGGCCGTCTCTCATGAAGGGCAACTCTGAGAAGCCTCTCAACGACAACCAGTGGCACGACGTGGTGGTCTCCCGGGACAACAACAATGTGCACATCCTCAAAATCGACTCCCGTACTGTCACCCAGCACTCCAACGGAGCCCGCAATCTGGATCTCAAAGGTATGGTATACGTATACACTACACCTCCTCAAAACTGTCTCCAGCAACTGAATAGCCGTGGCGTATACCAGGGCTATTCAACTATATTCTTATGGGGACCAAATTTGAAGAAAAGGTTATTTACAGGGCGGCCAGAAATGTCTATATGGGATTACTCTTCCTAAAACCGGTATAACCCCCCCCAATTAATTAAGTATAACCCCCCCCCCCCCAATTGTCTTATAAAACACTTTTATTAAAAATACATGTTGCTAAAAGTTCATTTGAAGTGCTTTAAGATTAGCCTAATTCAGTGCATCGAATTGTTTAAATAATGGAACCCATTTGTACATATAACGCAGTTGACCTGCATCACATAAAGGACTTTCTACATTCCTGTCCGTTTTACACACATAGCTGTGTCTTTTGTTTTAATTGACACATATCTCGTTCTATTTCTTTATCATTTCGTGATTTTCTCTGTCTTGTTTTGATATTTTTCTTTTACACATAGAAAACTTTTATGCATATCTCTGTTGACTAACTTTTTACGGAGAAGCCTCTCTCCCCCCCGCATCAGTAGAGAACTGCACCACCTCTGTGGGGAATTAAACTCATCAAATCTCAAATCAAAGTTAGCCTTCATCTAAAAACTCACGAGTTATCTGTACTGATGATGACTGAATATAGTTGTACAGTGTAGGGAAATTGAGCGTTTTGTTTGGGCTTAAATCAAAGGAGAAAATAACACATTTATTTAGAAAATAAGTCCATTTTTAAATTGTGTAAATAACTGTTACATCCCTCCCCTGTAGTCCCAAATGAAGTCCATTCAATTGATTGAAGATGTCACTAAGAACCAAACATCTGACACAAACTCCTCATCAAACGTTTTTCACTAGATATGTATTGGCTTTCTTGTGGCGTAGAAAAGCAACTATCTCCTCCCTAATCTTACATGGGCTGCACTCTTGAGACCATTGTTACCCTTGCTTAGCCACCAAACATCATTATGTAAAAACTAGATCATGGTGCTAGCAGACTACGAAACAAGCGATGTTGCAATCTAGATGTTGATTGGATCAAGTTTGATAGTCATAACTGTGTCTGTGGTGTTTTTTTTTTTTTTTACTCGCTGCTGAGTTCAGCGCAAAGCACACTGCTGCAGTGGTTCCCTAACTGGGGGGGAAAGCTGAACTCAGTCCAGCTTTCAACTTGCTCTTGAATGTTGTAATAGTAGAATGCACAAGGTGCAATTTTGAAAATTGTGGGGTGCATCATCAGTTTGCCTCTTGTCATGTCAGTCATTGCACATCTTAGAGAACTATGTATAACTTGTCAGAAATGTCCAGATCAACTAGCCCATGTCAGCTAGCTTTTATTGCTAGTTTTTTTTTGTTGCCCATAGATTTTGTTGTGATGTTTGAGTCACTCAAATATCGCATGAATAGACATTAGACATGGCAAAATGTATAGAATTGCACGAAATTCACTCTAAAACTGCAGAATGCTTTCTGCACCCTGTAACAAAATGTGTAGAATTGCAGGAAATAAGCTTTAAACACGCAACGTTTTCTCTCCGCCAACAAGAGGGTTGTGAAAATGTTGTAATGAACAGTGTTTGTGCCCATAGAAATAGACGTGGCACGGGATGTTCCCCAATGCTGGAAGGGAAGCCTGAGTGAAAAAGTTTGGGAAATTCTGCTCTGGTATATCAGGCAGTATAGTGATCTCATCTGCGTTGAAAGAGCCAATAAGCGGGCAGACAGGCCCTGTGCCCCCGTTAGCAGCTCTGAATCGCTGTAACTGGTAAAAACGTAACCTTTATTTAACTAGGCAAGTCAGTTTTAAGAACAAATTCTCATTTACTCTCATGGCCTACTGGGGGAACTGGAAAACAGATTATCCCGTTGGAGAATATTGAATGAGGGCGCTTTTTGGCACTAAACGTCAGATTTTTAGCAGGAATGTTAAATTGATAAATGGCCTCGTAAGTGAACAGATTTGGTAGACTCTCCTGCCCAGGAGAGGAACGCTTTGGGTGAGAGGAAAATGGAGTCTTTGTGGTGGAAAAACATTCTATTGGGCGGCTAAGTGAAAGGAAATTGAAAGAGAGTTGATCAGAGTTGACACAGCAACGGGAGCACATCCGCTGACCTTGAAAGAACCACCTCTGCGTCGGCAAACATTGACTCACCGGCCCTCGTCATTAAACGGATCAAGTATTCCATTGTATCAAAGATATGCCTTTAGTTACATATGTATCATAGGAGGTATTAAGGAGACATACAGCCATGTTGTTGTAGCCTTGAGCCACCTCTGAGCCAGACTGTTAAGTAGTTGTTATTCATTAAAGGTATTTTCGCCTCCATTTATCTACCTGCACCAGACAGCCTGCATGACCTTCATGTTGCCAATCAAGTGCACACAGTCCTATTTACCCAATTATCAAGCCATCCTGGGGTATGGGCCCATGAAATTTCACCATTCTCTGTGATCCAGATCACTGGCCTTGCTTGGTACTTGAGGCAGGAACAGTAGTGTGTGAGCTCTTATAGTCTGTACATAGGGAATCATTGGGTGACCTTAATGCCTGAGAGTGCCCTTCCTATGGGTATTTACAGATGTTGCTGACCAGTTAGCATACCTGTTAGTGCTTTCTTTCACCGCAACAACACTGCAGATTTGGGTGAGCTCACTGGTCACGATAACAACACCCACCCGTAGCACGCGCTCCAGCAGGTATATCTCACTGGTCTAGAAGAAAAAGAAACGCACACCTATTTAGGCGAGGTGCTGGCTAGCGGAGTAGAAAACTTGAAAATAAAAGAGAGCCGCACACTCTAGTAGCTCAGATGCAAAAATGTAATTACCAACGTTTCGACAGCCAAGCTGTCTTCAACAGGGTATTATCACAAACACTGGGATGACTCGTTTATGTAGTGTCAAAAGACACAGGTGTCTGTAATCATGGCCAAGAGTGGCCTAATATCATTGGTTAATTATCAAGTATTAAAATGTCATACAAAGAACAGCATACAAACAACAAATGGATAGCATACGATCATAAATTCATTTGACTACACAAGCTTACAAACAATTACAATGGCAAGTCACAATAATCACAAGAATGGCTTCAGATCAAAGTCTACGTTGAGACCGAAGGGCGCAAGGGTCTTTAAGTTAAAGATCCAGGCAGCCTCTTGTTATAACAATAAATTATCAAGGTCACCCCCTCTCCTAGGGAGGGTGACATGTTCGATGCCAATATAACGCAGAGACGAAATCGAGTGGCCTGCTTCCAAGAAGTGGGCCACAACTGGGTAAGTAAAGTTTTTACACCTAATGGTGCTACGATGCTCTGAGATACGTACTTTTAATTCGCGCTTTGTTTTACCAACATAATTTTTACCACAAGTTATAAGATTAGTTTTCAGTTAGCATACCTGTTAGTGCTTTCTTTCACCGCAACAACGCTGCAGATTTGGGTGAGCTCACTGGTCACGATAACAACACCCACCCGTAGCACGCGCTCCAGCAGGTATATCTCACTGGTCACCCCCAAAGCCAACACCTCCTTTGGCCACCATTCCTTCCAGTTCTCTGCTGGCAATGACTGGAACGAATTGCAAAAATCGCTGAAGCTGGAGACTTATATTTCCCTCACTAACTTTAAACATCAGCTAACCGATCGCTGCAGCTGTACACAGCCCATCTGTAAATAGCCCATCCAATCTACCTACCTCATTCCCATATTGTTTTTATTTTATTTTCTGCTCTTTTGCACACTATTATTTCTACTTGCACATCATCATCTGCACATCTATCACTCCAGTGTCAATTTGCTAAATTGTAATTACATGCTACTATTGACTTACCTCCTCACGCCATTTGCACACACTGTATATAGAATTTCTTTTTTTTCTTCCTATTGTGTTATTGACTGTACGCTTGTTTACTCCACGTGTAACTCTGTGTTGTTGTTGTTTGTGTTGCACTGCTTTGCTTTATCTTGGCCAGGTCGCAGTTCTCATCAACTTGTTCTCATCTGGCCTACCTGGTTAAATAAAGATGAAATAAAAACTAAAAAGATCAGGATGTGGCCGTTTGAAGGTCAGGGAAAGCTTCAGTATGTCAAGGAGAAAGGGACATACCTGTTTCCAATGCAATATAACTTCTCTGCTACCTGTATGTTCAACAAAGGGCATTTAAAAAACATAGCCATGAAACAGTTTTATTGTGAGAGTGCCCAAGTCTCTACGGGTATTCATCTCCTTGAGAGAAAAAAGGGCCAGTCAATGTATCGAAAGAGCAGCTTTCCGGGTAATTGCTCAAGCAATTATACGTGTTATATTTGGCACACCTGTTGGGATCTGAAGTGTGGACGGAGTACTGGAGTCAGGAAACGCTTTTGGTTGCTGCACTTAGTTACTCGGGAGTATTCTCTGTAGAAATAAACTTGTGGTATGAACACAAAAGTATGTTTGTTTTGAAAGGGAAGACATGGTCAGTGGAACAGTCTGTGCCTCAGAGGGGATTTTGTTTTACTTTCCTGCTTGACTTGAAGTAGTGTTAGGTTGCCGGTACCCAAACAAATTGATGCCGTCTACTCATGCTCTTGAGAATTTCATTCAAAAAAGTTTGATAAATTGACATGTTGTTGTTACCATGCACAGTACTGCTGAGCAATTAACGGACATTTCGGATCATTTGGGTTTTTTAAACAACTAATTGACCGACATTGGTTCAATTATTTGAATTTCATTATATTTGTTTTTTTTCTGTGAGCTCGAAGTGCAGTTTCTGTAGAGATAAATCAGATCAAGCCTGAACTGTGTGATGTAGTAGGGAGTTTTCCAACAGGCCAATATTCTACACAGTTTGGCTCAGAAAACATTGTAATAAACTACAATGACGAGCGTCCATTGTGCTCCCGCTTAATCTTGTCCGGTCTGTGTACAACCTCTCCCGATGTCTTCACTGACATTTTCAACCTCTCCCTGTCTGAGTCTGTAATACCAACGTGTTTCAAGCAGACCACCATAGTCCCTGTGCTCAAGAACACTAAGGTAACCTGCCTAAATGACTACCAACTCGTAGCACTCACGTCTGTAACCATGAATTGCTTTGAAAGGCATTGGCTCTCATCAACACCATTTTCCCAGAAACCCTAGACCCACTCCAATTTGTATACTGCACCAATAGATCCACAGATGATGCAATCTTTATTGCACTCCACACTGCCCTTTCACACCTGGACAAAAGGAACGCCTATGTGAGAATGCTGTTCATTGACTACAGCTCAGCGTTCAACACCATAGTGCCCTCAAAGTTCATCAATAAGCTAAGGACCCTGGGACTAAACACCACCCTCTGCAACTGGATCCTGGACTTCCTGACGGGCCGCCCCCAGGCGGTAAGGGTAGGTAACAACACAACTGCCACGCTGATCTTCAACACGGGGGCCGCTCGGGTGTGTACGGCCCAGTACATCACCGGGGCCAAGCTTCCTGCCATCCAGAACCTCTATACCAGGCGGTGTCAGAGGAAGGTCCTAAAAAGTGTCAAAGACTCCAGCCACCCTAGTCATAGACTGTTCTCTCTGCTACCGCACGGCAAGCGCCAAGTCTATGTCCAAGAGGCTCCTACATAGCTTCTACCCCCATAAGACTCCTGAACAGCTAATCAAATGGCTACCCAGACTATTTGCATTGCCAGCAGTTGCTTCAGGAGTTTGAAATGACATGATCTAAGTGATTGATAGTTGGTATTTAGCAGTCGTAAAAGTATGCCTTATTTACTTTGAAGAACTACTATAATAGTGATTTTGTCAGACAGCATAGGCAGAAGCTCTGTAAAGATGAGAAGTTGGCTTGGACTGAGATAATAAAACCATCAAATAAAAAACTAATATTGTATTAAAGCAAAGTAATGTGAATAAATGATGGTTAATAAGTGATGAGCAGTAATGGACAGTCACTACCACCATGGGACTTTATTCATTGTTTTATTCTGTGTTACAGAATTCAACCCACATAGTGCATTTATTGTCATAAAAATACATATAATACATTGAAAACTGTGATTCTTTTTTCATAATTGAGCCGAAACTGAACCGACCTCAAAAGGCACTAATCGCTCAGCACTAACGCACAGTACTATAGACAACAAGTTTTGGAAAAATCCTAAGCGCAACAACTGTGTACCAATTGTGTTCATTTCAGTTGTAGACTCAAACTAATATTATTCATCAATCTTGTTATTGTACACGTTCACCATTAATTTATTTTGCTCAATCTTCATAGAATATTGCTTGCTTATCACCACCTTTTATATTTTATTTCATCTGATGGTAGTTTTTTCTCTCATTTTGTTCCTCAGAACATCAAAGATGAATTTGAAGTTTCTCCTCTCTTTATCCCAAGGGTACGCCGGCTGAACTTCTTGTGTAATCAGTATAAGCCCTATAAACCAGAATATGAAATCATACTTTTACTGTGCTGTGTACATTAAAGAGCAACTGAAGGCAAAAACAAACAATGTATCTGGTTGAAAACGGCTTTATGTGGCATTGATATTAGTCAAACAGTTATTTCAGTGCCAAAATTGACACACAAAAAAAGTGTGAGTAGGATAATTCTGTATATTCCAAAACGGAGTTTTGTGAGATTTGTGTAACTGAGGTCGTCATGACTTCCATGATGACCGGGGTTGGATTACAATCCTGCCTAATTTGCCCACTAACACGAGATGGTAACACCCAGGGAGAATTGTCAAGAATGGAGAATCCCCTGCGGTGATTGCACTCTATCCAATTGCAGCAGCACCTACAGTTAGACAGACCTGCCCATTACGCAACACCTCAGACTCGTTTACGTAAGACAACACGTCATCAATGTTATGTTGAAAGAACACATTTTATATGCACTTGATGGAGTGTTCACTCTCTCTTATGTTTCATATTAGTGATCACAACCGAGTCTGCCACTGTTTTGGGCAAAATGAGAATGGAGACTTAGTTGCATCCCATCTCAATTTTCTACATTTAGAAACCCATTTGCAATGCGTTTTGTTTCCTGCCGTGACCATGTTCTGTAACACGATTCACTATAAAACACTGTCTGGTAATGGATAGTTAGAATGTTGTAAAAAAAAAAAAAGAATCGGCACCGAAGCACACGCATCGCCAATCACCAGTGAATTGATAAGCTGACTTAGCTAACGTGGCCTGGCTACTCAATGTGCCTGCTACCTACTACAGCTTGTGCTTTATTTACAATAGTTTGACAGATTGCTGCTGATGAAACAGGTTCTCAGAAATCAGTCCTGGGTGCAGCCATTAGCAATTGGGGTTAAGTGTCTTGCTCAAGGGCACAGCAACAGTTTTTTTGTCTTGTTGCTCTGGGATTCAAACCAGTGATCTTACGGTTACTAGCCCAACGCTCTAACCTCGAGGCTACCTGTCACCCATACATAATACACCCACATCAAACCACACCCCAAAAACCCAAATCTCGGGTTTCTTAATGAGTACCAGAAAGGAAGAAAAAAGTGGAATCGGTGTGTTCAGTCCCCCAAGTAACAGGGTACTGTTTAAAGCTAGAATCCTTAATTGCTACATACATTTTTTTACTTAGAAATTAATGATATTGACTCTTCATTTTGAAGTCCCAGCAGGTTTTAAATGATTGTGAGCAAGTTTGGTAATATCCTAGAGTTAACAGCCATGTGACATTTCAAATCTTTCTGCAGAGAAATCCACAGATTGTCCCAGCTCCTTCTGCTGATAAACAGCACAGAGGAATTCTCAGACATCTACCTAAGATGTTCCCCAACACTGCAATTCAACAGCCAAACGATGAATGATTACTGTGGCTGGGAGGGTTCCTATGCAAGTAAACAGTCTCTTGAAAGGGGCATAAATCTGATGAAGACAAGACAGATCATCACTGGTTTCAATGATTTAGAGTCCACCTGCATCTGACGCATCGTGTCACCAAATGGCTTCTCGGAGGTTGTAAATCGTGAGCAGATCTGTCTGATTTGAATGTTAACTAGCAAGTTATTGGAGGCCTATTATTGCAGAACATTTATCAAATGCAAAACTTAGGGTATCAGATCTGTTCGTAGCTGCCTTAACATTGAGTGGCGCTAGTTGATAACTTCCCACTCAACGCTATTGTATCTTAGCAATGACTACCTGGAGGTGTTTCTGCTTTGACTACTGAGAATAATCGTTATCTTCCAGGAGAACATGCTCTGATTGATTGATGCTGTGTGTGTTTTCCAGGGGAGCTGTATGTTGGTGGTGTAGGGAAGAGCATGTACAGCAGCCTGCCCAAGCTGGTTGCGTCCCGGGACGGGTACCAGGGCTGCCTGGCCTCTGTGGACCTGAATGGGAGACTCCCTGACATGATGGCAGATGCCCTCCACAGGGTGGGCCAGGTGGAGCGCGGCTGTGGAGGTACGTCAGACAGGGGCACAGCCATGGGGTCATGGGGCACTCTGAGGAACAGGTCAGCTGTGGATCCACCTTATGGTTCACTGCATGAGCATACTTTCCCCCCACCCCAGGCCTGAGCACAACCTGTACAGAGGACTCCTGCCATAACCAGGGGGTGTGTCTCCAGCAGTGGGAGGGCTTCTCCTGTGACTGCACCATGACCACCTACAGAGGAGCATTCTGCAGTGACCGTGAGTACTATTTCTTTCATCTCACTAGTGCAGTTCCCAGCTCTTCTTAATTAGGCGTTTCCTTTGTCCTTTCCTTGTGACGTCACCTCGACATCGTTGGAAAACATCACAGAGTACAAGGTAAGGAGAGAAGGTGACGTCCCAAAGGAAAAGGTTGAAGAGAACAGCAGTTGAATTCGTTTTTTTTTTTTACACGACTGACACGAAGCAAGAATGAAGTTGCATTTCTAAGGATTTATTAATACCAAATCTATTACAACCTCGGTAATAGCAATCCTTGAAGGCACATTGGGAATTAAATATATTCAGCAAAGTTTATGTGCATTATAGTCAACTGTTGTGTCAAATGATTATTGGCACAATGCATTATGTGGCTCCAACTGCGAAAGCACCTCCATCAAATGATGTGCGTGCATCCGCTGCAAAACGGAATCGGTACGGACGTATCATGCATCCTAATCTCGGCAACCCAGAACCAAATCTTGCGTTTCTAGTTGTCACAAGAGACTGTGCATCCTTACTGTGTTCATCAGCAAATTGTATCCGTCCTTCATGGCTGCCAGTCCGAATATCCTGGCATGTCCAAAGGCAGTGAAGAAGGAAGAAAGGAAAAACAATTCCAGATCCAATCCGTCTCTGCTGATCATTATGCCTGGGTCAGACTGACACCCGTTGACCTTCCTGTGAGGAGGCTTCTCTAATGCACTTCGTCAAAGCCTCTAAACTGAGGAGTTAATGCCTCTGCATCACATTGAGTCCATCATCCATTATTAGTCATTGTTATTGACTTGTAGGACCTACATATGCACATACTAAAAGACTGATTATTAGTACCTCCCTTCTAATAGATTAAAGTTTTCCCCGAACTTGTCTGATTCTACGGTAGTATATGCAAATGCAAACGTACCCATGCTCTGGGGGAGGGGGCAGGGGGACTTTTTTGTTTTCCTATTTTACTGGGAAATAATGTGTTGTTATCAACCCACTATCATAAATGATTGTGAAATAGACACACATTTTTTTGTGTCTACCACACGATTTTGTGTAAGGAGCATTTCACTCACAGTTCAAGGCAGTAGGTTACTTAAGACAGAAACGATAGGAGGGAGGTTGGTCGGGGAGGAGGGTTAGGCATATAACGTGAAGGTCTAGCAGCCCAACTGTTGTGTGTTTGAATCATATGATGGACAACTTTTTGCATGTTAGCTAATTAGCAACTTTGCAACTACACTGAACTTAAATATAAACGTATAGTGTTGGTCTCATGTTTTTAAGAGCTGAAATAAAAGATCACCCAAAAATGTAATACGCACAAAAACCTTATTTCTCTCAAATGTTGTGCACACATTTGTTTACATCCCTGTTAGTGATCATTTCTCCTTTTGCCAAGATAATCCATCCACCTGACAGGTGTGGCATATCAAGAAGCTGATTACACAGCATGATCATTACACAGGTGCACCTTGTGCTGTGGACAATAAAAGGCCACTCTAAAATGGGCGGTTTTGTCACAACACAATGCCACAGATGTCTCAAGTTTAAGGGAGCGTGCAATTGACATGCTGACTGCAGGAATGTTCACCAAAGCTGTTGCCACTGGGCACATGCATTATGAAGGAAATGGTTTAGTGGACACAAGTTTTATTATCACATGCACAAGTAAGCAAGCACTACCCAACAGCGCAGTATTCAATATCAAAATAGTATAACTAACTAATACTTTTTTTTACATAAGAAATGAGAGGAAGCTATTTGTATTTTTTAGGTATCCCCATTAGCTACTGCCTTGGCTACTCTTCCTGGGGTCCAAAGACATTAAAGCACTTACATTACACATAAAACAAAAGATAAAACAGCACATCAAATAACATTATTATACCACTACATATCTACAATACAAAATGCATAATACCGCCATACAATATATTTCAATGTACAGTACGTGTGTGTAGAGTGCATGTGTTTGTGTGTGTGTGTGTGTGTGTGTGTGTTCACAGTCCCTGTAGTTCCATAATATGTTTTTTTTTATCTATTTTTAAAATCTGATTCTACTGCTTGCATCAGTTACCTGATGCGCCTCCCATAGTCTGTTCTGGACAGGGGGATTGTGAAGGGACCTCTGGTGGTATGTCTCTTGTGGGGTATGCATGGGTGTCTGAGCTGTGTGCTGGTAGTTTAAACAGACAGCTTGGTGCATTCAGCTTGTCAACACTTCTTACAAAACAAGTAGTGATGAAGTCAATCTCTCCTACTATTTGCATGCATATCTTTAATGTCATTAATGTTAGCTCCTCGTGTACATTTAAGGGCCAGCCGTGCTGCCCTGTCCTGAGCTGTTAGGTTCTAATTCTCAGAGTAAAAAACGGACACTATGAAAGCTTAACCAAGTTTAATTCTTCCCAGAGGATCAATAAAGCTGCATTAGACAAATCATGTTTCCACCAACACAAGCATATATACTCCAATTTAGATGCACTCCTCCTTCTCTCCAACCCTTACATCTTTTATGGTTCGACAGGAAGACGAAGTGATGGGGTAATAAACCGTTCCTTCTCCCTTAAAGTGACCTGACCTGTCCTCAACCCCCTTGATGCCTATTCCAAAGGTCTCCCCCTTATCAATGCCTGCCACATGTGATCTCTTCCCTGCCCAGCACACGGCTGTCATGGTTCCTGGTACCAGACCGTGTCTCTTCTCCTCCCAGACGATCCCTCACATAGGATCCCTGATGGCTAACAATAACATGTCCTGACATAATGTAAACGTTATACATTACCGTCTCTCCCTCAGTGACATGAGTAAGTATATTTCATATTTTCAGAACCCAACAGAGCCAATTGCAATTTTCCTAAGTCCCTCTTTGTAGCACCTGACTACACGACTGAACAGTAGTTCAGGTTCAACGTAACTAGGGCCTGTAGGACTTGCCTTTGTCACGCCCTGGTCTTAGTATTTTGTGTTTTCTTTATTATTTTGGTCAGGCCAGGGTGTGACATGGGTTATTTATGTGGTGTGTTTTGTCCATGTTTTTTTTTGTAGGTTATGGGATTGTGGTGTAGTATAGTTGTCTAGAAAAGTGTATGGTTGCCTGGAGTGGTTCTCAATCAGAGGCAGGTGTTTATCGTTATCTCTGATTGGGAACCATATTTAGGCAGCCATATTCTTTGAGTGTTTCGTGGGTGATTGTTCCTGTCTCCTGTGTCAGTTCCACACGGGACTGTTTCGGGTTTACACATTTGTTGTTTTTGTAGTTTATTCATGTATAGTTTTCTTATTAAAAACAAACATGAATTTCAACCACGCTGCATTTTGGTCCTCCTCTCCTTTGATGGAAGAATCCCGTGACAGCCTTGTTTATAGTGTTGTTAAGAAGGCAGAACAGCGCTTTATTATGGACAGACTTCTCCCCATCTTAGCAACTATTGTATCAATATGTTTTGACCATGACAGTTTACAATCCAGGGTTACTCTGAGCAGTTTAGTCACCTCAACATACTCAATTTCCACATTATTCATTACAATATTTAGTTTAAGTTTAGGGTTTAGTAAATGATTTGTCCCAAATACAATGCTTTTAGTTTTTAAAATATTTAGGACTAACTTATTCCTTGCCACCCTTTCTGAAACTAACTGCAGCACTTTGTTAAATGTTTGTCATTTCAGTCACTGTAGTACCTGACGTGTATAGTTTTGAGTCATCCGCATACATGGCTTTACTCAAAGCCAGTGGCTTGTGGTTAGTAAAAATTGAAAAAAAGTAATGGGGCCTAAACAGCTACTCTGGGGAATTCCTGATTCTACCTGGATTATGTTGGAAAGGCTTCCATTAAAGAACACCCTTTATGTTCTGTTAGACAGGTAACTCTTTATCCACAAAATAGCAGGGGGTGTAAAGCCATAACACACATGTTTTTTCCAGCAGCAGACTATGATCGATAATGTCAAAAGCCGCACTGAAGTCTAACAAAACAGTCCCACAATCTTTTAATCATCAGTTTCTCCCAGCCAATTATAAGTAATTTGTGTAAGTGCTGTGCTTGTTTAATGCCCTTCCTTATAAGCATGCTGAAAGTCTGTTGTCAGTTTGTTTACTGTAACATAGCATTGTATCTGGTTAAACACATGTTTTCCAAGAATGTACTAAGGGTTGGTAACAGGCTGATTGGTCAGCAGCAATTTGAGTCAGTAAAGGGGTCTATTCTATTCTTAGGCAGCGGAATGACTTTTGCTTCCATCCAGGCCTTAGGGCACACACTTTATTTATCGGCTTAAATTTAACATATGGCAAATAGGAGTGGCAATATTGTCTGCGATTATCCTCAGTAATTTTCCATCCAAGTTGTCAGACCCCGGTGGCTTGTCATTGTTGATTGACAACAATCATTTTTTCACCTCTTCCAGTCACTTAACAGAATTCAAAATTACAATGCTTGTCTTTCATAATTTGGTCAGATATACTTGGATGTGTAGTGGCAGTGTTTGTTGCTGGCATGTCATGCCTAAGTTTGCCAATCTTGCCAATTAAACAATTATTAAAGTAGTTGGCAATATCAATGGGTTTTGTGATGAATGAGCTATCTGATTCAAATTTGATTTGTCTGGCCCAAAATTTAATTTAAGTTGTGCCAAAACTTTTTACTATCATTCTTTATATCATTTATCTTTGTTTCCTAGTATAGTTTCTTCTTCTTTTTATTCAGTTTAGTCACATGATTTCTCAATTGGCAGTATGTTTGCCAATCGGTTGTGCTGCCAGACTAATTTGCCATACCTTTTGCATCATCCCTCTCAATCATGCCATTTTTCAATTCCTCATCAATCAAAGGGGATTTACCAGTTTTTACAGTCCTTTTCTTAATGGGTGCATGCTTATTAGTAAGTGGAATAAGCAATTTCATAAATGTGGTAAGTGCAACGTCTAGTTGCTCCTCATTACACACCACAACCACCAACCAACATCAACATTAGAATCACTGCAAAACGTCTTGTATGACCTCTTATACACTATGTTGGGCCCAGCCTTTGGAACTTTGGTTTTCCTAGATATGGCTACTATATTGTGATCACTACATCCTATGGATTTGGATATTTCTTTAAAGCACTTTTCTGCAGCATTAGTAAAGATGTGATCAATACATTTTGATTATTTAATTACTGTGCTGTTTGTAACTACACTGGTAGGTTGACTGATATCCTGAACCAGGTTACAGGCACTGGTTACAGTTTGAAGCTGTTTATTGAGTGGGCAGCTTGATGAAAGCCAGCCAATACTGAAATCAACCAGAAAAGATATCTCTGTGTCTTACTAGACCGGCTCCGACACTCGTCGTATGTGGCAGGGCTTGCAAACTATTACAGACTACAAAGGGAAGCATAGCCGAGAGCTGCCCTGTGACACAAGCCTATCAGATGAGGTAAATAGCTTCTATGCTCGCTTCTAGGCAAGTAACAATGGAACATGCACTCGAGCATCAGACGTTCCAAACGACTGTGTGATCACGCTCTCCGCCTTCGATATGAGTAAGGCCAGACGGATTACCAGGACGTGTACTCCGAGCATGCGCTGACCAACTGGAAAGTGTCACTGGGCAACCTCTCCCTGTCTGAGTCTGTAATACCAACATGTTTCAAGCAAACTACCATAATCCCTGTGCCCAAGAACACTAAGGTAACCTGCCTAAATGACTACCGACCCATAGCACTCAAGTCTGTAACCATGAAATGCTTTGAAAGGCTAGTCATGGCTCACATCAATACCATTTTCCCAGAAACCCTAGACCCACTCCAATTTGCATACTGCACCAACAGATCCACAGATAATGAACTCCACACTGCCCTTTCACACCTGGACAAAAGGAACACCTATGTGAGAATGCTGTTCATTGACTACAGCTCAGCGTAGTCACCTTAGCGCCCGCAACTGCTCGGCCTCCGACCGCAAGGCACTGCAGAGGGTAGTACGTACAGCCCAGTACATCACCGGGGCCAAGCTTCCTGCCAACCAGGACCTCTATACCAGGCGGTGTCAGAGGAAATCCCTAAAAATGGCTCCAGCCACCCTAGTCATAGACTGTTCTCTCTGCTACCGCACGGCAAGCAGTACCGGAGCTCCAAGTCTAGGTCCAAGAGGCGTCTAAACAGCTTCTACCCCCAAGTCATAAGACTCCTGAACAGCTAATCAAATGGCTACCCAGACTATTTGCATCGCCCCCCCCCCCCCCCCCCCCACTGCTGCTACTCTCTGTTATTATCTATGCATAGACACTTTAATAACTCTACCTACATGTACATAATTACCTCAATTACCTCAATTAGGTTAGGTGAGGTTATTGTGGTAATTATGTCATTAATAACATTGACACATTGACTCTGTATCGGTACCCCCCTGTATACAGCCCCGCTACTGTTGTGTTATTTACTGCTGCTCTTTAATTATTTGTTATCCTTGTCTCTTGTTTTTAGGGGGATTTTCTTAAGACTTAAGATTGTTGGTTAAGGGCTTGTAAGTAAGCATTTCACTGTAAGGTCTACACCTGTTGTATCACATTGTATTGATATCACATACTTTTTCAAGCATTTCACACATGTTATCCAGATACTGACTGTTAGCAGTTGGTGGTCTATAGCAGCTTCCTACAAGAATGGGCTTTAGGTGAGGTAGATGAACCTGTAGCCATATTACTTCAACAGTATTTAACATAAGATCCTCTCTAAGCTTTACAGAAATGTGGTTCTGAATATAAAACAAGCTTTGTTTCCAGAAGGTATCAAAATGGTCAATAAATGTTACACCCACAGTGCTGCAATAGTCTCGTTGCCAGTTATGGAGGGATAAAAGTCTGCTGAAATGTTCAATGCCATGATTTAGGGAGGGCAGAGGGCCAGATATTATGGGGCGTTTGTTGGTGTCAAGCAGTGATGCAATAAGTACTTATAAGTGCTGTTCTGAGCTGCCCTTCATAATGTCATTGAATCCCACATGAACTGTGATAGACTAAATTTCCTGATGCTGGTTTAAAATATTTGGGAGCAGCTTACTGATGTCCTTTACTTGTGCTGAGACATTTCTCACCATTGCACTGCCCAATACAACGTACGGGGAAGGGAACCTCGCCCACAAGAAGCAGGATAGCGTACGCCCATTACTCCCGGCGATAGGCCCAGACCTCTCACAGCAGTCAATGCCCCCGTCAGAGCCAGCGAGAGGAAAAGGAGCCGAAATCATCCACGAAGCCGCTGCAGACAAAGGCCCTCCCAGCGATGAAGGCGCAGGTAGATCAGGCACCAGTGCAGCGAAGCTATTCCTTATGTCAATCTGCTCCAAACCTCTCACGGTCATTCCCGTTTGCTTAGCAGCATGCCGCTGCTTTCTGTTTCCGTGACTTGTGACATGGGACCAGCGCTGATTGTTCCAATCTTATTGCTGTTCTCTGTCTACTTCATGACAAGATGGAGAAAGAGAAGAAGATGGAGATTACTTCCTTGGCAGCAAGTTCCAGGTAGCACAGCCCATTCGGAGAGGGACTGATGACAAGGCGGGGAAACATCCATCAGGGCCGAGCGGCATCCAGGCACAGGACTTGAGTATTTGTATTTATTGATATTTTATTTAACCTTTATTTAACTAGGCAAGTCAATTAATAATAAATTCTTATTTACAATGACGGCCAAACACTCTCCTAACCCAGATTATGCCGGGCCAATTGTGCGCTGCCCTATGAGACTCCCAATCAAGGCTGGTTGTGACACACTCTGGGAATGAACCAGGGTCTGTAGTGATGCCTCTAGCACTGCAGTGCCTTAGACCGCTGCGCAACTCGGGGGGGACTCTGGGAAAGTTACGAATTTGAGAAAGTTCCAATTTGCATTTTCCCCATAAATTCGCACAGAATTGAGATTTTGCTTGCTAAGCATAGACACCTCATTCCTGTAATCCTCCACTAGCAAACAATTGCCGTATTGGAAATCCGGATTGTCAATATTGTCTCGGACAAGAGTATAATAAACAGCATCTACAGTGCTGGAAACGTTGGTTAGCTATTTCAGGCGAAGTGGGCTCCATTGCAGCCTAGCTTGCAAGCTGGTAGCAGTGTTGACACAAATACTTTTTCAAAATAAAACAAAGTACAGGGTCAGTGCCAGTACCAGTACCAAATGTACAATGTGCAGATTTGTTGAGGTAGATATGTACATGTAGGCAGTGATTAGAAGAAAGTGATTGGTAGCAGGATAAATAATAATAATAGTAAACATTAAGGCAGCAGCATAAGTCGTGGGTGAATGTGTGGTGGTGAGTGTGTGTATGTAAGTGAATGGGTGTCAACGTGATAGGTGGACATACAGTACCAGTCATAAGTTGACACACCAGAACTACAAAATAACACATATGGAATCATGTAGTAACCAAAAAAGTGTTACGCAAATCAAAATATATACAGTGCCTTGCGAAAGTATTCGGCCCCCTTGAACTTTGCGACCTTTTGCCACATTTCAGGCTTCAAACATAAAGATATAAAACTGTATTTTTTTGTGAAGAATCAACAACAAGTGGGACACAATCATGAAGTGGAACGACATTTATTGGATATTTCAAACTTTTTTAACAAATCAAAAACTGAAAAATTGGGTGTGCAAAATGATTCAGTCCCTTTACTTTCAGTGCAGCAAACTCTCTCCAGAAGTTCAGTGAGGATCTCTGAATGATCCAATGTTGACCTAAATGACTAATGATGATAAATACAATCCACCTGTGTGTAATCAAGTCTCCGTATAAATGCACCTGCACTGTGATAGTCTCAGAGGTCCGTTAAAAGCGCAGAGAGCATCATGAAGAACAAGGAACACACCAGGCAGGTCCGAGATACTGTTGTGAAGAAGTTTAAAGCCGGATTTGGATACAAAAAGATTTCCCAAGCTTTAAACATCCCAAGGAGCACTGTGCAAGCGATAATATTGAAATGGAAGGAGTATCAGACCACTGCAAATCTACCAAGACCTGGCCGTCCCTCTAAACTTTCAGCTCATACAAGGAGAAGACTGATCAGAGATGCAGCCAAGAGGCCCATGATCACTCTGGATGAACTGCGGAGATCTACAGCTGAGGTGGGAGACTCTGTCCATAGGACAACAATCAGTCATATATTGCACAAATCTGGCCTTTATGGAAGAGTGGCAAGAAGAAAGCCATTTCTTAAAGATATCCATAAAAAGTGTCATTTAAAGTTTGCCACAAGCCACTTGGGAGACACACCAAATATGTGGAAGAAGGTGCTCTGGTCAGATGAAACCAAAAATGAACTTTTTGGCAACAATGCAAAACGTTATGTTTGGCGTAAAAGCAACACAGCTCATCACCCTGAACACACCATCCCCACTGTCAAACATGGTGGTGGCAGCATCATGGTTTGGGCCTGCTTTTCTTCAGCAGGGACAGGGAAGATGGTTAAAATTGATGGGAAGATGGATGGAGCCAAATACAGGACAATTCTGGAAGAAAACCTGATGGAGTCTGCAAAAGACCTGAGACTGGGACGGAGATTTGTCTTCCAACAAGACAAGGATCCAAAACATAAAGCAAAATCTACAATGGAATGGTTTAAAAATAAACATATCCAGGTGTTAGAATGGCCAAGTCAAAGTCCAGACCTGAATCTAATCGAGAATCTGTGGAAAGAACTGAAAACTGCTGTTCACAAATGCTCTCCATCCAACCTCACTGAGCTCGAGCTGTTTTGCAAGGAGGAATGGGAAAGAATTTCAGTCTCTCGATGTGCAAAACTGATAGAGACATACCCCAAGCGACTTACAGCTGTAATCGCAGCAAAAGGTGGTGCTACAAAGTATTAACTTAAGGGTGCTGAATAATTTTGCACGCCCAATTTTTCAGTTTTTGATTTGTTAAAAAAGTTTGAAATATCCAATAAATGTCGTTCCACTTCATGATTGTGTCCCACTTGTTGTTGATTCTTCACAAAAAAATACAGTTTTATATCTTTATGTTTGAAGCCTGAAATGTGGCAAAAGGTCGCAAAGTTCAAGGGGGCCGAATACTTTCGCAAGGCACTGTATTTTAGATTCTTCAAAGTATGTCCCTGACAGCTTTGCAAACTCTTGGCATTCTCTCAACCAGGTTTACCTGGAATGCTTTTCCAACAGTCTTGAAGGAGTTCCCACATATGCTGAGCACTTGTTGGTTGCTTTTCCTTCACTCTGCGGTCCAACTCATCCCAAACCATCTCAATTGGGTTGAGGTCAGGTGATTGTGGATGCCAGGTGGCTACTTTAAAGAATCTCAAATCTATATATTTATTTTTTTATCCCCAATTTTGTGGTATCCAATTGTTAGTAGTAACTGTCTTGTCTCGTTGCTACAACTCCCGTACTGGCTCGGGAGAGACGACGGTCGAGAGCCATGAGTCCTCCGAAACACAACCCAGCTAAGCCGCACTTCTTCTTAACACAGTGCGCATCTAACCCGGAAGCCAGCCGCACCAATGTGTCAGAGAAACACTGTACACCTAGTGACCTGGTCAGCGTGCACTGCGCCCGGCCCACCACAGGAGTCGCTAGTGCGCGATGAGACAAGGATATCCCTACCGGCCAAGCCCTCCCTAACCCGGACGACGCTAGGCCATATGTGTGTTGCCCCATGGACCTCCCGGTCACGGCCGGTTGCGACAGAGCCTGGGCTCGAACCCAGAGTCTCTGGTGGCGCAGCTGGCGCTGCTAGTGCCTTAGACCAGTGCGCCACCCGGGAGGCCCCATATTTTGATTTGTGTAACACTTTTTTGGTTACTACATGATTCCATGTGTTATTTCATAGTTTTGATGTCTTCACTATTAGTCTAAAAATGTAGAAAATAGTACAAATAAAGAAAAACCCTGGAATGAGTAGGTGTGTCCAAACTTTTGACTGGTACTTTTCATGTGACATGGCTGAAAAGTGACTGGTAGCAGGAATATTTAAATACTTATGGTAATATACTAATGGGAATATACACTGAGTGTACAAAACATTAGGAACGCCTTCCTTATATTGAGTTACACCCTGTTTTGCCCTCAGAACAGCCTCAATTCATCGGGGCATGGACTTTACATGGTGTCAAAAGCGTTCCACAGGGATGCTGGCCCATGTTAACTCCAATGCTTCCCACAGTTGTGTCAAGTTGGCTGGATGTCCTTTGGATGGTGGACCATTATTGATATACATGGAGGTCTGCACATGTCCTGAGGACACGGCCTGGAATGTGTTGACCATTTTAAAAACCTTACTCACGTCAGCCTCGGAGAGAGCGAGATCACCCAGTCCTCCAGATCAGCGGGGACCCTTCATGCAGGGCTCTATGTTGTATTTGTCAAAGCGTGCATGAAAGGCATTGAGTTCGTCTGGTAGAGAGGCATTGTTGAGCACATCACGTCTAAAAATTCCTTTTTAGTTGGTAATGTACTGTAGGCCCTGCCACATGCATTGAATGTTTGAGCCAGTATAATAGGTTTCGACCTTGTTCCAATATTGCCCTTTTGGGGAGGGCCTTGTATGCTGGCTTATGGGTTGAATAACAGTGGTCTCTGTCTTTATTGCCCCTAGTGGTGAAGGCGATGTGTTGCTAGAAGTTGGGCATCACATGTCTTGGAGACGCAGAATTAAAATCACCGGAAACAATAAAAGCAGCCTTCGGGTGCATGGTTTCCTGCTTGTTTGTAGTCTAAGTGCCAGCTTGTTGTTGTTGTTCAGAGGTGCAATATATACAGCAGTCATGAAAGCAGATGAAAACTCTCTTGGGAGGTAGAAGGGTTTGATCATCAGGTATTCCAAGATGGAGGGGCAAAGTCTGCAGTCATGAAAGCAGATGAAAACTCTCTTGGGAGGTAGAAGGGTCGTTGTTTGATCATCAGGTATTCCAAGATGGAGGTACAAAGTCTGCACACTATTTGTTATTGATGAGAGACATACCCCTCACTCTCTGGATTTCCCTGAATCTGATGTCCTGTCCACTCGGTGAATGGACAATCCATCGATTTAGATAGTCATGCCTTGTCCGAAAGCCATGTTTTTTTTTTTACCCCTTTTCTCCCCAATTTCGTGGTGTCCAATTGTTGTAGTAGCTACTATCTTGTCTCATCGCTACAACTCCCGTACGGGCTCGGGAGAGACGAAGGTTGAAAGTCATGCGTCCTTCGATACACAACCCAACCTAGCCGCACTGCTTCTTAACACAATGTGTCGGAGGAAACACAGTGCACCTGGCAACCTTGGTTAGCGTGCACTGCGCCCGGCCCGCCACAGGAGTCGCTGGTTCGCGATGGGACAAGGACATCTCTACCGACCAAGCCCTCCCTAACCCGGACATCGCTAGGCCAATTGTGCGTCGCCCCATGGACCTCCCGGGCACGGCCGGCTACGACAGAGCCTGGGCTGCAGTACAGCGCCCTTAACCACTGCGCCACCCGGGAGGCCGTAATCCATCTTATTAGCAATTGATTGACCAGTAGAATGGCGGGAAGTGGTGGCTGATTTTTGGAATTGAATACGGAATTGAGGTTAGTAACTGCTGATTTGATGTACAATTTTTTTTGTCAATCATAAAAAATGATAGCGGATTAATTTCGTGCAAAAAAAAAAAGATGAACGCAAAAAGGATCACAAAAAAGTTTGGTCGGAGCACACAAGACGGCAGCAATCTATGTACTGGACACACATGCATTCCGAAGAAAAAACATTGCCAGGAAATGATATGTTGTTTTTGCTCTCCCTTCATTTTGCTTCCATAAAAAAAGCTCTGGGGAACAGACTAATGTGCTAAATGAAAATAGTGGGTATGCTTCTCTATTTCATAAATACTACAAAGAGGTTTCAGGTGGGTGGGTGGGTGGGTGGATGGGTGTGTGTGTGGTGTGTGTGGTGTGTGCTCATGCAATATAAATACATTTTTAAGAAGTTGGAAATAATTGCCCTTTATTTTCTATGTTACTTAGAGATGACTCACAGTGGTTTAGCGATGACACACAGTAGGATGTTTATTAGTAACCTATTTGACTTTGCAGTTGATTTCTTCCTCTGTACTAAATAACTGTGTTGTTTTTAATGCTAATTCAAGGGCTCTTAATGGCCATAATAGCAGAGGATTAACATAAGCTTTCTGCCAAGTGGCCTCGAAGAGTTAATCCTCATTTGCTGCAGTGACGTGCAGAAATATTAACCAAGTAATGGTGTTTTTTGTGTATGCCTCAGAGTTATTAGGCCTATGACTCCAATACCGTATATATATATGATGCAGTGCTTTATAAAGTGAGGGGGAGGGCAATAACTCAATACTCCAGCTCCCTTTGGGGAGTAATTAAGATGATCCTTTTCAGATAGCAACGCACACTGTTACAGCCTCGTTATGACAGGACAGCGAGGATTCAGCTGCTGCTATAGCCTTACTGATACCCTGTACGTTCTCATACATGACGACATATGAAACGCCCCAATATATGAAAATCTTAGATGTCAGACGGGTTTGTATAGAAACGGCTTCAGTCAGTCACTGACAGAAGGTTTGGACATGCAGTACTGTTTGTGTTGACTAGAAGCGTTTTTGCTCTGGGAATGACTTGAGACGTTGACATTGTAATTTAAACGCACTAAAATAACTACTATTAAAACTTTCACTGACAACTTGGTGACAAAACTAGCTCTGTACTTACTTTACATTTGGGCTCACAATTAATAGAAGAAAGAAATGTCTACAAAAACAGAGATTCTGAGAAAATATCATTATGTTCTCCTTTTGATGTTATTTTTTTTAAGCCAACCAAGCTACACAGAGTCCGTTTAGATAGGTTACACTCAAAACCGAACCAAATACTCCTGTTCTTACTTTGTTATTTTACCCTCAAACAATAACCATCAATATGCTTTTTACGTTTGTTGTCAGAAATATGATATAGTGTTAGGTCTAGACTAATCATCATAGACATCCAGCTGTTGAGCTGGGTTCGAGTGCCACCAGGTTGTTGTTCTGTGCTTTAATTTTCACACTAGAGTTCTTTCTGCAAGGCAAACATATGGAGGGTGTAATGACAGGTTAACCTCTATAATGAGACCAGATTGTTTCGGAATATTCATGATCTGTCTTCACACTGCCTGGATGGGAAGAAGAATGAACAACAGCATAGGGATTCCTAGACCGCAACCTGTTGTTGGTATATAGGCCCATTGTACATTGTTTTACCTGTATTTAGCAATAGCTTAAACAAAAGACTGAACAGAGTAACACCAATATACTGTATTAAGTATATCATTTAATTCACATACGTGATTTTATTTAATATATGTTTAACTGAAGGGACACCAAGGTAAGAACTCCACCAAATATCAAGTATCCTTTTACTGCAGTGGGCTAAATCAGTCAAACAAATCTACTTTGAAACAAAAGTATGCACCTCACGCACATGGTTATGGGCTTAGAAAAAATAAGACACCTGTACCATGTCAGATATAGAGTTGAAATGTTTTCAATTTTGAGTTTGCATCTCAATATTACACGTTACAGTACATTCGGAAAGTGTTTAGACCCCTTAACTTTTTCCACATTTTGTTACGTTACAGCCATGTTTTAAAATGTATGAAACCTTTTTCCCCTCACCAATCTACACACAATACCCCATAATGACAAAGCAAAAACAGGTTTTTAGACATTTTGCAAATGTATTAAAAATGGTAAAAAACGGACCCTTTATTCAGTACTTTGTTGAAGCACCTTTGGCAGCAATTACAGCCTTGAGTCTTCTTGGGTATGACGCTACAAGCTTGGCATATCTGCATTTGGGGAGATTCTCCCATTCTTCTCTGCAGATCCTCTCAAGCTCTGTCAGGGTGGATGGGGAGCGTCGCTGCACAGCTATTTTCAGGTCTCTCCAGAGATGCTCGATCGGGTTCAAGTCCGGGCTCTGGCTGGGCCACTCAAGGACATTCAGAGGCTTGTCTTGAAGCCACTCCTGTGTTGTCTTGGCTGTGTGCTTAGGGTGTGGTGTCTTGTTGGAAAGTGAACTTCGCCCCAGTCTGAGGTCCTGGGCGCTCTGGAGAAGGTTTTCATCAAGGATCTCCCT
Source organism: Oncorhynchus kisutch (assembly GCF_002021735.2). Taxonomy (NCBI): domain Eukaryota; kingdom Metazoa; phylum Chordata; class Actinopteri; order Salmoniformes; family Salmonidae; genus Oncorhynchus; species Oncorhynchus kisutch. The sequence goes on along the minus strand of NC_034201.2, from coordinate 5,579,253 downwards.
GTACGTGGCACCATTCATCTTCCCCTCAACCCTGACTAGTCTCCCAGTCCCTGCCGCTGAAAAACATCCCCACAGCATGATACTGCCACCACCATGCTTCACCGTAGGGATGGTGCCAGGTTTCCTCCAGACGTGACGCTTGGCATTCAGGCCAAAGAGTTGAATCTTGGTTTCATCAGACCAGAGAATCTAGCCACTCTACCATAAAGGCCGGATTGGTGGAGTGCTGCAGAGATGGTTTTCCTTCTGTAAGGTTCTCCCATCTTCACCGAGGAACTCTGGAGCTCTGTCATAGTGACCATCGGGTTCTTGGTCACCTCCCTGACCAAGGCCCTTCTCCCCCGATGTCTCAGTTTGGCCGGCGGCTCTAGAGTCTTGGTGGTTCCAAACTTCTTCCATTTGAATGATGGAGGCCACTGTGTTCTTGGGGACCTTCAATGCTGCAGACATTTTTTGGTACCCTTCCTCAGATCTGTGCCTCGACCCAATCTTGTCTCAGAGCTCTAAGGATGACCATTGGAAACAGGATGCACCTGAGCTCAATTTCAAGTCTCAAAGGAAAGTGTCTGAATAATTATGTAAATATGGTGTTTCTGTGTTTTTCTAAATTTCTAAAACCTGTTTTTAGCTTCGTCATTATAGACTGATTATGATATATATATATATATTTTTTTTTAAATATATATATATATATATATATATATATACAGTACCCGTCGAAAGTTTGGACACACCTACTCATTCAAGGGTTTTTCTTTATTTGTACTATTTTCTACATTCTACACTGTATACCACCCCTACCTTGTCACAACACAACTGATTGGTTCAAACAAATGAACTTTTAACAGGGCAGACCTGTTAATTGACATGCATTCCAGGTGACTACCTCATGAAGCTGGTTGAGAGAATGCCAAGAGTGTGCAAAACTGTCATCAAGGCAAAGGGTTGCTACTTTGAAGACTCTAATCTTTTTGTTTAACTTTTTTGGTTACTACATGATCCCATATGTGTAATTGCATAGTTTTGATGTCTTCACTATTATTCTACAATGTAGAAAATAGTTTTAAAAAAGAAAGAAAAACCCCTGAATGAGTAGGTGTGTCCAAACCTTGTACAAAATGTACATTTTTTAATAAGGCTGTAACGTAACAAAATGTGGGAAAAATTGAATAGATCTGCACACTTTGCATACATCACAGAAGAATATAAAACCAAACCATTTGACATACAGATTTTTAAATGTATGTTTATTAATTATGAAAAAATATGAATGACATTCCACCCATGAGGCCACCAGGTCATTTGACTCATGTTTTTTCCCCCCTCAGAGACACCTTTCTCTCTCCGCTTCTTCTCATACCAGCCTTCCTAACTTCTCTCACTACGATTAGAAAGCAGAACACGTTTCAGCTCTTCCAGTGTGCTGCCCTCAAGGACTCAGTTTGATAATCCCTCTTCAGTCATCTCCATGGCACCTGCTCAGATTTCTCAGGGTTCATGCTGCTAAGGGTTCTTTGCATTGCACCCCAGTCTCAACCCTTGAGCTGCAGCCAGCTATAACACAAAAGAGATGCTACACTTCCATGTCCCCTGTAATACATCACAGACCTGGACTGACTCACTTTACCTCTCTCTTTCTAAGTTGATCACCTCTCTAGTTCTTTCCGCTCGCTTTTGTACTCATCTCATCAATAACTATTTCCACTCCTTGTTCATGTCCTTCAGATTACCACCCAGCTTGCCCTGTTCACTGCTGCTAGGGCTGTCTGTCTCTCAGGTCTGTCCCTGTCTGGCCGTCTTTAATGCATCTGGGGCTGTCAGTCTCTCTCAGGTCTGTTCAGTGGTAGGGCTCTCTGTCTCTCAGGTCTGTTCCTGTCCAGCAGTCTTCAATGCCTCTGGGGCTGTCTGTCTCTCTCAGGTCTGTTCAGTGGTAGAGCTGTCTGTCTCTCAGATCTGTCCCTGTCCAGCCGCCTTCAATGTCTCTGGGGCTGTCAGTCTCTCTCAGGTCTGTTCAGTGGTGTGGTAGGGCTGGCTGTCTCTCGCAGGTCTGTTCAGTGGTAGGGCTGTCTGTCTCTCTCAGGTCTGTTCAGGGGTAGGGATGTCTGTCTCTCTCAGGTCTGTTCAGTGGTAGGGCTGTCAGTCTCTCTCAAGTCTGTTCAGTGGTAGGGCTGTCTGTCTCTCTCAGGTCTGTTCAGTGGTAGGGCTGTCTGTCTCTCACAGGTTTGTTTGTGTACAGTGGCTTGCGAAAGTGTTCACCCCCTTGGCATTTTTCCTATTTTGGAATCAAAAGAGATTTTGGGGGGGTTTGTATCATTTGATTTACACAACATGCCTACCACTTTGAAGATGCAAAATATTTTTTATTGTGAAACAAACAAAGAAATAAGACAAACAGAAAACTTGAGCGTGCATAAATATTCACCCCCCCCCCCCCCAAGTCAAAACTTTGTAGAGCCAACTTTGGCAGCAATTACAGCTGCAAGTCTCTAGGGGTATGTCTCTAAAAGTTTGGCACATCTAGCCACTTGGCACATCTAGCCATTCTTCAAGGCAAAACTGCTCCGGCTCCTTCAAGTTGGATGGGTTCCGCTGGTGTACAGCAATCTTTAAGTCATACCACAGATTCTGTTGGTTGAGGTCTGGGCTTTGATTAGGCCATTCCAAGACATTTAAATGTTTCTCCTTAAACCACTCAAGCGTTGCTTAGCAGTATGCTTAGGGTCAAGGTGAACCTCCGTCCCAGTCTCAAATCTCTGGAAGACTGAAACCGGTTTCCGTCAAGAATTTCCCTGTATTTAGCGCCATCCATCATTCCTTCAATTCTGACCAGTTTTCCAGTCCCTGCCGAAAAACATCCCCACAGCATGATGCTCCCACCACCATGCTTGGGGATGGTATTCTCGGGGTGATGTGAGGTGTTGGGATTGTGCCAGGCATAGCGTTTTCCTTGATGGCCAAAAGCTCAATTTTAGTCTCATCTGACCAGAGTACCTTCTTCCAGATGTTTGGGGAGTCTCCCACATGCCTTTTGGTGAACACCAAACGTGTTAGCTTATTTTTTTCTTTAAGCAAAGGCTTTTTTCTTCCGTAAAGCAATGGCCACTCTTCCGTAAAGCCCAGCCCTGTGGAGTGTACGGGTTACAGTGGTCCTATGGACAGATACTCCAATCTCCGCTGTGGAGCTTTGCAGCTCCTTCAAGGTTATTTTTGGTCTCTTTCTTGCCTCTCTGATTAATGCCCTCCATACCTGGTCCGTGAGTTTTGGTGGGCGGCCCTCTCTTAATAGGTTTGTTGTGGTGCCTTATTCTTTCCATTTTTTAAATAATGGATTTAATGGTGCTCCGTGGGATGTTTTGATATTTTTTTTATAATCCAACCCTGATCTCTACTTCTCTTTGTCCCTGACCTGTTTGGAGAGCTCTTTGGTCTTCATGGTGCCACTTGCTTAGTGGTGTTGCAGACTCTGGGGCCTTTCAGAACAGGTGTTTATATATACTGAGATCATGTGACACTTAGATTGCACACAGGTGGACTTTATATAACTAATTATGTGACTTCTGAAGGTAATTGGTTGCACCAGATCTTATTTAGGGGCTTCATAGCAAAGGGGGTGAATACATATGCACGCACCACTTTTCCATTTACATTTTTTTGAAACAAGTTATTTTTTCATTTCACTTCACCAATTTGGATTATTTTGTGTATGTCCATTTACATGAAATCCAAATTAAAAATCCATTTAAATTACAGGTTGTAATGCAACAAAATAGGAAAAACACAAAGGGGGATGAATATTTTTGCGAGGTACTGTATGTCCAGCTCTGCCAGGTAGGTGCTGTAGACACCCTGCATTAGTCAGACAGAACAGAAGCCCTAAGGAACTGGCTGCTAGCTCAGCTCAGAAACGCTTCATTACACAGGTAACAAAGCATGAGCGTCTTGTAATTGCCTGGCATGGCTACCTGGGCCATAAACACAGACATTTTAATAGGACACTGTGTTCAGAGACACAAAGGTCACTATTTGTGTATATATGATGAAATATTGCAGGTAGGACACAATCCACTAGAATGTCTACAAAAGGGTAGCCTGAGAGCCGACAAACCATGGAAAATGTATGTATGAACTGTATGTACTGTTTGATAAATGTGTTATTGAATAAGTGCGCAACTGTCTTTTCAGTGTTGATACTGTGCGTTTCTACTGAATTACCAGTAAAATGACATGAGTCTAGTGATGCATTAAATGTACTTTTCTCTTTCTAGTCAAATGCAGTCTCCACGTTAGTCCACGTTAGTCTGTGTAGCCCATTTAGTCCTTGTAATCCATTTAATTTTCAGATCCATAGGACAGTGCTCCGCTGACTTTTTCCAACCTTTGGGTTACGTGTTCTAGACAGAGATAATTTGATGCAAGCTGATGATGCCTTGCAGCTCGTTAGAGTGCAAACAGGAAGTGGCAGTGTTCAGCTTTGTTTAGCAGATTGGAAAATACCAGCTAGTGTGAGTCCCTGCCAGCTTCTCTGATAGGAGACAGGGTGTTTGATGATCAGTCATGGGCTCCTATGTCTCACTCTGTAGCCTGGCTGCCGGAGAGGGAGTTCAATATCACTTGAATGTCACGGAAACTAATTGGTGAGAGTCAGGACATTAAGTCTAATCTATACCGCTGCATACCGTACCATAGATCACTCTCAGCATACTACTTACCAGCAGCCATTGTTCCTGAGATGAATACATACCTGTTCTGTGGCATGTTGTATAACTAGGATCATCAACTAGATTCAGCCGCTGACTGATTTTTGTCTTAAGAGGGTGGTCAGGTAGCCGGAACATAATTACAAATAATTAGCAGACTGCAAATTGACCACAAGATGCCCAAACCGATATGATATTTGACTAAAACATAATAATAATCATTTAAATCCCTGCTTACATTTTGTATATGATCACGTAACAGCCAAAATAATGGAAAAACTTGAATGAGGGATACAATGAGTATATTGAAAGCAGCTGCTTCCAGACAGGTGTGGTTCCTGAGTTAATTATGCAATGAACATCCCATCATGATTAGGGTGATGTATAAAAATGCTGGGCAGGCCATTATTTTGGCCACCATGGCTATGCCCCCATAGGATGACAATGCTGCCATCCACAGTGCACAAAGGGTCACTGAATGGTTGGATGTGCATGAAAACAATGTAGGCAATATGCCATGGCCGTCTCCACCACCAGATCTCAACCCAATTGAACCCTTATGGGAGATTCTGGAGCGGCACCTGAGATAGTGTTTTCCATCAACAAAACCAAATGATGGCATTTCCCTTTGAAGAATGGTGTCACATCCCTCCAATAAAGTTCCAGACACTTGTAGAATCTATGCAAGGTGCAATGAAGCTGTTCTGGCTCGTAATGGCCCAACATCCTTTTAAGACACTTTATGTTGGTGTTTTCTTTATTTTGGCAGGTACCTACAGTTGAACCAACTATAGTTTTGGCAAGTGCATGATACAAGTCATTTTTCCAACAAATGTTTCCAGACAGATTATTTCACTTATAATTCACAGTATCACAATTCCTGTGGGTCAGAAGTTTACATACACTAAGTTGACTGTGCCTTTAAACAGCTTGGAAAATTCCAGAAAATGATATCATGGCTTTAGAATCTTCTGATTGATTCTGATTGATTTAATTGACATAATTTAATTGACATAATTCAAGGCCTACCTTCAAGGTCAGTGCCTCTTTGCTTGACAACATGGGAAAATCAAAAGAAATCAGCCAATAACTCAGAAAAAATGTGTAGACCTCCACAAGTCTGGTTCTTCCTTGGGAGCAATTTCCAAACGCCTGAAGGTACCACGTTCATCTGCACAAACAATAATATGCAAGTATAAACACCATGGGACCACACAGCCGTCATACCGCTCAGGAAGGAGATGCGTTCTGTCTCCTAGAGTTGAACATACTAAAGTGCGAAAAGTGCAAATCAATCCCAGAACAGCAGCAAAGGACCTTGTGAAGATGCTGGAAGAAACAGGTACAAAAGTATCTATATCCTGTCACGTTCTGACCTTAGTTCCTTTGTTTTGTCTTTGTTTTAGTATGGTGATTTGGGGCGGGCTGTCTGTTTGTTTTTCTAGGTTGGTTTTTGAGTTTGGCCTGGTATGGTTCTCAATCAGAGGCAGGTGTCGTTAGTTGTCTCTGATTGAGAATCATACTTAGGTAGCCTTTTTCCACCTGTGTTTCGTGGGTGTTTATTTTCTGTTTTGTGTGTCATCACTAGAAGGACTGTTTCGTTTGTTCGTTCTTCCTAGTTGTTATTTTGTTTAGTGTTCAGTTTTGATTATATTAAAAATCATGAACAGTTACCACGATGCACCTTGGTCCTCACCTTCTTCCTACGACGACGGTCGTTTACAGAAACACCCACCACCAAAGGACCAAGCAGCGTGGTAACGGGCAGCAGCAGCAGCAGCGATCGCAGGACTCCTGGACATGGGAGGAGATTCTGGACAGCATGGGACCCTGGGCACAGGCTGGAGAATATCGCCGAGAGGCGGTGGTATGAGGAAGCAGCACGGCAGCGCGGTTGGACTCCCGAGAGGCAGCCCCAAACATTTCTTGGGGGGAGGCACACAGGGAGTGTGGCTAAGTCAGGTACGAGACCTGAGCCAACTCCCCGTGCTTACCGTGGAGAGAGAAGGACCGGGCAGGGACTACTTTCGCAAGGCACTGTACATGGCACCAGCCCTACGCATGGTGTCCCCGGTTCGCCAGCACAGCCCAGTGCGGGCTATTCCACCTCGCCGCACTGGCCTGGCTACGGGGAGCATTCAGCCAGGTAGGGTTGGGCAGGCTCGGTGCTCGAGACCTCCAGTGCGCCTTCACGGTCCGGGCTATCCGGTGCCGCCTCCACGCACCAGCCCTCCGCTGGCAGCCCCCCGCACCAGGCTCTCTCTCTGTCTCCTACAGGTGCTCCCGCCTGTCCAGTCTTCCTCCTGCCCAGCACTGCCGGAGTCTCCCGTCTGTCCCGAGCTGCCGGAGTCTCCCGTCTGTCCCGAGCTGCCGGAGTCTCCCGTCTCTCCCGAGCTGCCGGAGTCTCCCGTCTGTCCGGAGCTGCCGGAGTCTCCCGTCTGTCCCGAGCTGCCGGAGTCTCCCGCCTGTCCCGAGCTGCCGGAGTCTCCCGTCTGTCCCGAGCTGCCGGAGTCTCCCGTCTGTCCCGAGCTGCCGGAGTCTCCCGTCTGTCCCGAGCTGCCGGAGTCTCCCGTCTGTCCCGAGCTGCCGGAGTCGCCCGTCTGTCCGGTGTTGCCGGAATCTCCCGTCCGGCCGGTGTTGCCGGAATCTCCCGCCTGTCCGGTGCTGCCGGAATCTCCCGTCCGTCCGGTGCTGCCAGAATCTCCCGTCCATCCGGTGCTGTTCGGGACCCGTGGCTTGAGTCTCCAGTCCAAGGTCGGCGGTGAGGGGCGCTGCGTTAAAGAGGCCACGGAGGCGGGTAGAGAGGCGGAGAGGACTATGGTGGAGTGGGGTACGGTCACGTTCTGACCTTAGTTCCTTTGTTTTGTCTTTGTTTTAGTATGGTCAGGGCGTGAGTTGGGGTGGGCAATCTATGTTTATTTTTCTAGGTTGGTTTTTGAGTTTGGCCTGGTATGGTTCTCAATCAGAGGCAGGTGTCGTTAATTGTCTCTGATTGAGAATCATACTTAGGTAGCCTTTTTCCACCTGTGTTTCGTAAATGGTATTTTTTCTGTTTTGTGTGTCATCACTAGAAGGACTGTTTCGTTTGTTTGTTAACCCTAGTTGTTCATTTGTTTACTGTTCAGTTTTGATTATATTAAAAATCATGAACAGTTACCACGCTGCACCTTGGTCCTCACCTTCTTCCACCGACGACGGCCGTTACATATCCACAGTAAAACAAGTCAAATTTTGACATAACCTGAAAGTCCACTCAGCAAGGAAGAAGCCACTGCTCCAAAACCACCATAAAAACTACGGTTTGCAACTGCACCTGGGTACAAAGAAATGTTCTCTGGTATGATGAAACAACAATAGAACTGTTTGGCCATAATGACCATCGTTATGTTTGGAGGGAAAAGGGGGAGGCTTGCAAGCCAAAGAAACACCATCCCAACCTTGAAGCACGGGGGTACACACATCCGACTTCAAACTGGGGTGACAGCATCATGTTGTGGGGGTGCTTTGCTGCAGGAGAGACTGGTGCACTTCACAAAATAGAGTCAAAATAGAGTCAAGGTATTGGGGTGGCCATCACAAAGCCCTAACCTCAATCCTATAGAAAATGTGTGGACAGAACTGAAAAAGCGTGTGCAAGCAAGGAGGCCTACAAATCTGACTCAGTTACACCAGCTCTGTCAGGAGGAATGGGCCAAAATCCACCCAACTTATTGTGGGAAGCTTGTGGAAGGCTACCCGAAACGTTTGACCCAAGTTAAATCATTTAAAGGCAATGCTGGCAAAAACTAAGTGAGTGTATGTAAACTTCTGACCAACTGGGAATGTGATGAAAGAAATCATATCTGAAATAAATCACTATCTATTCTATTATTCTGACATTTCATATTCTTAAAATAAAGTGGTGATCCTAACTGACCTAAGACAGGGAATTCTTACTAGGATTAAATGCCAGGAATTGTGAAAAACTGAGTTTAAATGTATTTGGCTAAAGTGTATGTAAACTTCCGACTTCAACTGTATATCTCTATTATTTGTTTGAATACTTTGGTGTTTTTACAGTCTTATGTCCAACTATAAAACCTCTTTTTTTTAAACATTTGCTCAGAAAGGGGGCCAAATAAAATCACTGGCAGTGGTACCCTGTTGTATCGCATGTTGTATACCCCCTTGGATATAGAGTACCGTTGAGCATTGTAATCTCTAACTGATTAGTGATGTACATAAGATGCATTGACACGAAAACTGTCACTGGGCCTTTTCAGAGTTTCTCACACAAGTTCTGTTTCATCGCAACAAAGCTGTGCCTAGTTATCCTACCTTTTTTCCATTGTAGCTCTCCTCCATCTACATTATGTTGCCGTAGAAGCTGACTGCCATCTCTGTATGAAAAACAAACACAAAAGAAATCAGTGGGTTCCACGGGCTTGAACTAGTGGGACTTTCAACAGTGCAGAGCTTGACATGGCGTTTTAATAGATTATGTCCCCCTGTTGCTCTCTTTTTTAATTTAAACCATTTTGGAGTTAGCATTACAGGAGGCCTGTGGATACTTTGTTTGCAACTGGGATTGAAACTCCAAAGAGTTGCTTAGGGAAAAACCACTGGCTTAAAAAAAGGCAATTTATTGAATCAGAGTCTTTTTTGAACTATTTAAGTCAGATAAAAAAAAACTGTTGGAAATATATGTCATATTAAATGTATAATAATAGTTTAAACAGTATTTGTATGTAGACAGAATACTATCTTTGTGTCGTATGCTTCCCTACAAATAGTCTGAAGTGAAATATCAAAACTGAGAGAAAATAGTCCAGAACGCAGTTGACTACTTATCTTAGTTCTCAAGAGTGTCAGAAGGTAGTTTATGAAAGAGGCTGCAGTCTCTCTGCTACAGTACAGTGAGTGAGCAATAAAGCTTAGAGTGCTCCTAAAGGGGCTGCCTGAGAGGCAGTAGATCAGTCTGGAATGGCCTAGGTGTTGATTGAGGCGGTCATGGGCAGGGCTACGCCCTCTGCCACGCTGATATCTGGCTGAAAGAGTTAATGCACAGAAATCCCCAGGGAATATCGAACCAGGAAAGGAAGAGATGCTATTAAACGGAGCACACATACAGTATGAAAGGGCATCATTTGGAGGTGGAGGTCATGCAAATCTAATGATCAGGTGGCATTGCTCATGGCTGAACACGTTGAAGGTTGACATTAAAAAGTCATTTTTTCCTGCTCCATGCCAATACCCCCCCTTAGCCCAATACCTAATCTACAGTATGACAGCCATCTGGATTCCCTTAAGAGGTTTTATACATCCCTTGAAATATTTTTCTCTTTCATACACAGTGTGAAGAAGAGACGGTTTTCTAGATTTTTAACAAGTGAGTTGCCAGTCTATGCGATCATATTATTCATGCAATGTACAGTATATCGTTAAAAACCCTTTTCTTGCAACAGGCAAGGCACTGAGTAAGAACCTTCGTATATGGGGAAATAGACAGAGGAACATGTCTTCCTCCCTCTGACTTTGATTCTTTGTGTCCGGTTCTCTGAGAGGTTTTGCTAACATCACAAGTTCAGATGACTCTCCCACCTGCAATGTTGACAGATCTATAAAAACTCCTCTATGTCTGTTTGGTAGATAAGGCATGGATGATAAGTTAACTCGGCACCGATGGGTTATATCCAGGGCCCGTCAATGATAACTGTGATTTACCTTTTGGAGACATTTGATTAAATATTTCTACAGATGGGAGAAGAGGTGAGGAAGCTTTGATAGTAAAGCAGCACGGCTTCCCTCATCGTACATTCACTCCCTTGCAGTGAGGATGACCTCCACCTTACACTCATTCTAATTCTCATCTCTGTCTCTGGGCCGACAGAACGTGAGCAGAGAGCATTCTTGTCCTTGTCGGTATCTGGAGATTGCTGTAGATTGCTGGAAGTGTCCTCCAGGCAGTGACAACCTGTCCAGTTTTGGGACTGGCACTGAGCTGGCGCTGCATACCAAGCAGACAGTCCCCTCCCCAGCTCTCTCTCAGCCTCCCTCTGTGCCCTGTGCTGCCGGGGAAACATGGAGTGGTTTATTGTACACTCAGACCACGCAGCAGCTCAGGCTGAGAGGAGTGCATTTGTTCTATGGATGCTGTCAGGGGACTGCAGCTGCCTGCTTGGCCTATACTGCAGGAGCTAAGTAAAGAAAGAATGGTTACATTCAGTTTACATCATAGAGGGCTACACACACATTCACACCCATACAATCCAAATCTAATTCTTTTTTTGCCTCAATCTTATAAAACTGTTCCATTTATTTCTTGCTCACACACATACAGTAACAGTCAAAAGTTTGGACACACCTACTCATTCTTAATGTGTTTGAGCCAGTCAGTTGTGTTGTGAGAGGGTAGGGGTGGTATACAGGAGATAGCCCTATTTGGTAAAAAAAAACAAGTTAATATTATGTCAAGAACAGCTCAAATAAGCAAAGAGAAATGACAGTCCATCATTACTTTAAGACGTGAAGGTCAGTCAATCTGGAAAATGTCAAGAACTTTCATGACAGTCCATGATTACTTTAACCTCTACGGCAATGGTTCCCAAACTTTTTATAGTCCCGTACCCCTTCGAACATTCAAACTATAGCGCCAGGGTCAGTGCACCCTCAAATGTGTTTTTTTGCCATCATTGTAAGCCTGCCACACACACACACTATATGATACATTCATTTAACATAAGAATGACTGTGAGTTTTTGTCACAACCCGGCTCATGGGAAGTGATAAAGAGGACCAGGGCACAAATAATAATATAATAATAATCAATAATCTTTCTCTTTATTTAGCCATCTTACATATAAAACTTTATTTGTTAATCAAAAATCGTGAATAACACACCACAGGTTAATGAGAAGGGTGTGCTTGAAAGGATGCACATAACTATGCAATGTTGGGTTGTATTGGAGAGAGTCTGTCATAAATAATTTTCCACACACCGTCTCTGCCTGTATTTAGTTTTCATGCTAGTGAGGCTCTCACATAGGTATGTGTGTCACGTTCTGACCTTAGTTCCTTTGTTATGTTTTTGTTTTAGGTTGGTCAGGGCGTGAGTTGGGGTGGGTAGTCCATGTTCTTTTTTCTACGTGTTTGGCCGAGTATGGTTCTCAATCAGAGGCAGGTGTCGTTCGTTGTCTCTGATTGAGAATCATAATTTTCTCACCTGTATTTTGTGGGTGATTATTTTCTGTTTAGTGTTTTTTGCACCTTACAGGACTGTTTCAGTTTTTTCATGTTGTTATTTTGTAATTAAATTTTCACAGAACTGCTTGTTGCAATTTCGATGAGGCTCTCTCATTCAGATATCGGTAAGTGGACTCGTGGCAGGGCATGAAAGGGATAACGAATCCAGTTGTGTGTCATCCGTTTCTGGAAAGTACCTGTGTAATTGCGCACCCAACTCACTCAGGTGCTTCGCTATATCACATTTGACATTGTCCGTACGTTTGAGTTCATTTGCACACAAAATACAATGATGGAAAGACCTGTGTTGTTGTCCTTGTTAATGCAGACAGAGAAGAGATCAAACTTCTTTGAAAACTCTGTTTATTCAGTTTTACACACAAGACAACACAAAACAATATAAATCATATACTCAACTAGAATTTTTGAATTTTTTAAAAAAGATTTAAAGATACAGTACTTTAGACAAGTTAAACACACCGGGCAGAAGGCTACCAAGGTTAAAGGGCAATCTGTAGTACAGGAACAGAGCAAACACCTCACCATTGTTCCTGTAAACAGTCAAGGGATAGGGGTGGAGAAATGCAACCACTCACAGACAGTCATGGCCACAGACTGACCATCCACTGGACCAAAATAATAATCATTTTGTGTATGCGTGAACAAAATGTAAACATTTTTTTTTAACAGGGCAAAACAAGCTCACATTTTAGTCTGACCGGGCAAGATGAACAAGGCATCCACAGGTCACAATCCATAAGCACATCATCAACCTTAATGCCCCCCCCCAAAAAAAAAACCACAAAGAAATGCTCATCCAGCCCTTAAGTCACAAGGGAATCAAATACAGACTTATTTTTGTTTTAATATGAATGCCATCAGAGGATGGACTGTTTAAGGTAAGACCGGAATGGAGCCCAAGCCTCATAAAACAGTTTGGGGTTCCCACGTGTATTGAATTACATTTTTTCTAGTTTCAGAGAGCACAACACATCTCCCACCCAATATTTATAAGATGGGGGAACTGCCATCTTCCAGTTCAGTAGTATTAGCCGTCTAGCTAAAATAGTTGTATAAGCAACAGTGTCCAACTGAATTCTTGACAGGGGAGTACCTATGGGCAGTACTCCAAGGGGAAGGGGAGACGGGGAGACAGATCTATAACAGTGTCATATATATCAGAGAAACATTTAAATATTCATTCCCAGAAACCTGACAGTTTATGACAACCCCAAAACATATGCAACGGTGTGGCTGGTTCCGTTTTACATCTGACACAGGTAGGATCAAAATCAGAGAATATTCTTCCAAGTTTGGCCAGTAGATACGGTTGAACCACCTTGAATTGAATGAGGCTGTGTCTAGTGCTAAAAGAGGACGAATGCACCCTGTGCATCACAGATTCCCAGGTGTCTTCCCCAAGTTCTTCCCCCAAAATCCTTTTCGCATTGAGTCTTTAAAGGCATCAAAGAAGGGTTCTGTAAGTCATTAATGATTGCATATACATCTGAAATTGCACCCCTAGGAAGCTTGTTCAGCTCAAAGATGCTCTCTATAGCTGTATTTGCAGGCCTATGGGGAAATTCAGGTGTGTTAGCTCTGACAAAGTTCCTAGTCTGTAGATAGTGGAAAAAGTGGGATTGGGGAGGTTGAACTTTTCCTGTAGCTGAGCAAAAGAGGCAAATGTATCATCAAAGAATAATTGGGCTAGTGAGGAGAGGCCTAGTGAGTGCCAGATGGCAAAAGCCCCATCATTCAAAGATGGAGGAAATAAAATGTTCTGATTGATTGGACCTGATAGAGAAAAGCCTCGGAGGCTAAAGGCTAAACGGAACTGATTCCAAATTGTAAGAGACTGCTTTACAATTGGGTTGACACACCATTTGCCTAGGGACACTGGGAGAGACGAGCACACCACAGAAGAAAGTGCAGCAGGTTTACACGATTCAGACTCCATCTGGACCCAGAGTGGTCTAGGGCCAGTAGGATCAGTCTGGAGCCAGTACAAAAGGGCTCTGAAATTTGCAGCCCAATAGTATGCCTGAAAATTTGATAGAGCTAAACCACCAATGCCTTAGGCTTCTGTAAATGTTTTCTACCAATCTGTGGTACCTTGCCATCCCAAATAAAATACATGAATGTTTGATCCAGTGAATTAAAAAAAGATTTTGGAATAAAAATGGCTAAACACTGAAATAAATATACAAATTTGGGCAACACATTAATTTTTATGACATTAATCCTTCCAATAAGTGAAAGAGGTAGCGAATTCCGAAAAGTAAAAGATTGTTTCAAACTGTCTGCTAGAGCAACAAAGTTTTCCTGAAACTAATTTGAATATTTCCTTGTCACTTTAACTCCCAAGTAGGTGAATTGATCCCGGACAATCCTAAACAAAAAAACTTGTAAAAGAGCATTTTAAAGCAGCCTTATTTACAGGAAAAAGCTGACTCTTGCCTTTTGTAAAAGAGCATTTTAAAGCAGCCTTATTTTCAGGAAAAGGCTCACTCTTGCATAGATTCAGCTTGTACCCTGAGATTGATCCAAACTTTTTAAGAACAGATAAGGCACGTGGCAATGAGGTATCAGGGTTGGAGATAAACAAAAGTAGGTCATCAGCATATAGCAAGACTTTGTGCTCTAAGCCCGTCCTGATTATACCTTGAATGGCATCATTAGTGCGTAGTGCAATGGCAAGAGGCTCGATTGCCAAAGCAAACAACAAGGGGGAGAATGGACAACCCTGTCTGGATCTGCGGTGCAAGGGAAAATAGTCAGAGGACAAGCTAATAGAGAGAAATAAAGAATATTTATCCACGCAATGAATTTAGGGCCAAAGCCAAATCTATAATGGGCAGCTGTTAAGTAGTCCCACTCAACGTGGTCAAAAGCTTTTTCCTCATCAATTGAGACCACCACCTCCGGGTCCCCCGACGCTGAGGAGTACAGTATATTCATAAGGCGTCTAATATTATTTGGTGCAGCGAGCCTTCCATACGGATGGCTAAGAGCTTGGCTAGGATCTTTTAATCACCGTTTAAAAGCGAGATTGGGCGATAGAATCCACATTCCAGGGGGTCTTTTGTTTTTTTTTATAGTAATGAAATTGATGCCAAATAAAGAATAGGCGGTAGCTTTGAGGTATTAAGGCACTCTGCAAATAATCGAGACAAGAATGGGCAAAGCAGACCAGAAAATGTCCTGTAAAAATAGGTTGGAAAACCATCCGGACCCGGCAATCTCCTCAAGTTTAAATTCTTCTTCTAGACAGTCATGGGAGTCTGTATCAATTGAAGGCATATTCAAGCCATAATATTTTTTTACATTTTATTTAACTAGGCAAGTCAGTTAAGAACAAATTCTTATTTTCAATGACGGCCTAGGAACAGCAGGTTAACTGCCTTGTACAGCGACATAACGACATATTTGTACCTTGTCAGCTCGGGGATTCAAACTTTCGGTTACTAGTCCAACGCTCTAACCAATAGGCTACGCTGCCGCCCAAAGAATTAATAAAAAAAGAATGAAACAATCAGCAAAGGGTTTTGAGGAGATTCAGGGGTGAATAGCGCAGAGTAAAATTTTTGAATTGATCATTAATCTCTTTATGTATAACTGTGGTGGCACCAGACAGGGTCCTTATTTGTGGGATTAAACGTGAGGCCTCAGATTTACTGATCTGATGTGCAAGGAGTTTACTGGCCTTGTTTCCTTGTTCATACACTCTGCATCGAGCTCATAAGAGTAACTGTTCAGCTTGCCTGGTAGAAAGCTCATCAAATTCAGATTGGAGTAGTTGGTGCTCTTTATGTAGGTCAGAGGAAGGATCCGTAGCATACTTCTCATCCAATTTTGCTATGGATTCGCTCAGGTCCCGAAGTTGCTGAGAGCGAGCTTTGTTTTGGTTGGCTGTATAAGATATAATTTGGCCATGTATGTATGCTTTGAGAGACTCCCATATGGTAGAGCAGGACATACCTGGCGTTGAATTCGTTTCTAGGAATAAGGTGATTTCAGAAGAAATGAAATTGACAAACTCCTTATCTGAGAGTAAAATGGGGTTAAGACGCCATTGATAACACATAGGAGATCGCTGGGGAAACTCAATCACTAATGGTGAATGGTCAGAAATAACAATACTCTCGCACGTACACCGCCGAAGGTTAGGCAGAAGTTTTTTTGTCCAAAAAGAAGTAATCAATGCCGGAGTATGTTTGATGAACATGAGAATAAAAGGAATACTGTCTATCTGTAGGGTGTAGGAAACGCCAGGCCTCACACATAGCATATTTCTGAAGAAAAGATTGAATAAGTAGGGCACATTTAGATGGACCTGTAGTTTTTTGTGAGGACTTGTCAAGAACTGGGGACATTGTACAGTTTAAATCCCCCTCCTAAAGTCAAGAAATGGGAATCTAAATTAGGTATAGCAGGTAAAAAGGAAGAAATAAAACTTGTGTCATCCCAATTGGGAGCATAAACACTAGCCAAAACAAGAGGGGTAGAAAACAGTTTACCGGTTACTATGAAGGGAGTAGATGTATCAACCAAAATGGCAGCACCTCTTGATTTACTATGAAAGTTAGAGTGGAACTCTTGACCAACCCAGTCCCTACGCACCCTAAAATGCTCACCAGTCCTCAAGTGAGTCTCTTGTAGAAATGCAACATTTGCATTCAAACCCTTTAAGTGTGTCAGCACACTCTTACGCTTCACAGGGTTGTTAACCCCTTTGATGTTCCACGAAATGTACTTGATCGTATTGTTTCAGCCACCCTAAGCACTCCCGTTATACAGCCCTGTCATTGGAGCATAGAGTGGAAAAGCAATGAGTACCCAAAAACCCCAGAATAACTTGTCTCAGAGTAATAATGTACATTGCAAGATATTTGGAAAAAGTACATAAAAAAGACAAAATGACAACATTAGAACTGAACAATTCAACCTCCTTCCTCCCACCAACCACCTCCCCCAATCCCAGACAGTACCTCCCCAAACGAGGTACAAGTCTAAATAGAACATTTTCTCTTCGCATAGTATGTCTGTGAGAGTGCGGTGTTAAACCCAAACCCACAGTCCCGCTCTTTAAAGTCGCGTTTTGTGTTAGTGGATCAGCAGCAAAAAGAGAGAAAAATAAAAGTGAATCCCTTGTGCAAACGAAATGACAAAAGCACCACTTGTAGATGTATATAATTATATTCCTAGACTTATAACAGGCGTTGAGAGAGAAAATAAATTCAATGTATAAAGACTCTCAACCAAAAACCTAATTTGAAGTAAGCAAATCGTAGTAAGACGATCAAAAAATAATAATAATTGTCTAGTTTGACGATAAGACAACTTACAGCCAAGACCAAAAAATTATGTGCGCTCAACGTTGAACGTTTGCTGGGCATAAATGACGTTCAAAACCTTTAAAATTGAAGTGAAGACCCCCGGAACATTTACTGTTTACTGGGTCGGTACAAACGGATGCAGTAAACAAACAACCCAAAATATTTTCAGCCACTGAGACACTATGTAAACAAACTTAATAGGTGAATGAAATAACCTGGAAACAAATGAGATAAGTAAAACCTTTATACAATGAAATTAAAATGACTGAAAATAAATTGAATTGAAATTAAATTGTCGCATAAACATGGTTAGCAGATGTTAATGTGAGTGTAGCAAAATGCTTGTGCTTCTAGTTCCGACCATGCAGTAATATCTAACAAGTAATCAAACAATTTCACAACTACCTTATGCACACACAAGCGTAAAGGAATGAATAAGAATATGTACATAAAAATAATGGATGAGCGATGGCCGAATGGCATAGGCAAGATGCAGTAGATGGTATAGAGTACAATATATACATGAGTAATGTAGGGTATGGAAACATTATATAAAGTGGCATTGTTTAATGTGGCTAGTGATACATTTATTACATCAAATTTTTAATTATTAAAGTGGCTAGAGATGAGTCAGTATGTTGGCAGCAGCCACTCAATGTTAATGATGACTGTTTAACAGTCTGAGATAGAAGCTGTTTTTCAGTCTCTTGGTCCCTGCTTTGATGAACCTGTACTGACCTCACCTTCTGGATGATAGCGGGGTAACAGGCAGTGGCTCGGGTGGTTGTTGTCCTTGATAATCTTTTTGGCATTCCTGTGACATCGGGTGGTGTAGGTGTCCAGGAGGGCAGGTAGTTTGCCCCCGGTGATGCGTTGTGCAGACCTCACTACCCTCTGGAAATTCTTACGGTTGTGGGCGGAGCAGTTGCCATACCAGGCGGTGATACAGCCCGACAGGATGCTCTCGATTGTGCATCTGTAAAAGTTTGTGTGTTTTTGGTGACAAGCCGAATTTCTTCAGCCTCCTGCTGCTGCGCCTTCTTCACCACGCTGTCTGTGTGGGTGGACCATTTCTGTTTGTCTGTGATGTGTACGCCGAGGAACTTAAAACTTTCCTCCTTCTCCACTACTGTCCCGTCAATGTGGATAGGGGGGTGCTCCCTCTGCTGTTTCCTGAAGTCTACGATCATCTCCGTTGTTTTGTTTACATTGAGTGCAAGGTTATTTTCCTGACACCACACTTCGAGGGCCCTCACCTCCTCCCTGTAGGGCGTCCTAACACTGTAGTGTCATCTGCAAACTTGATGATTGAGTTGGAGGCGTGCATGGCCACGCAGTCATGGGTGAATAGGGAGTACAGGAGAGGGCTGAGAAAGCACCCTTGTGGGGCCCCAGTGTTGAGGATCAGCGGGGTGGAGATGTTGTTTCCTACCCTCACCACCTGTGGGTGGCCCTTCAGGAAGTCCAGGACTCAGTTGCACAGGGCGGCGTCGAGACCCAGGGTCTCGAGCTTAATGACGGGTTTGGAGGGTACTATGGTGTTAAATGCTGAGCTGTAGTCGATGAACAGCATTCTTACATAGGTATTCCTCTTGTCCAGATGGGTTAGGGCAGTTTGCAGTGTGTTTGCGTCGTCTGTGGACCTATTGGGGTGGTAAGCAAATTGCAGTGGGTCTAGGGTGTCAGGTAGGGTGGAGGTGATATGGTCCTTGACTAGTCTCTCAAGCACTTCATGATGACGGAAGTGAGTGCTACGGGGCGATAGTCATTTAGCTCAGTTACCTTAGCTTTCCTGAGAACAGGAACAATGGTGGCCATCTTGAAGCATGTGGGAACAGCGGACTGGGATATATTGAATATATCCATAAACACACCAGCCAGCTGGTCTGCACATGCTCTGAGGACGCGGCTAGAGATGCCGTCTGGGCCGGCAGCCTTGCGAGGGTTAACACGTTTAAATGTTTTACTCATGTTGGCTGCAGTGAGGGAGAGCCCGCAGGTTTTGGTAGCGGGCCGTGTCAGTGGCACTGTATTGTCCTCAAAGCGAGCAAAGAAGTTGTTTAGTTTGTCTGGGAGCAAGATATCGTGGTCCGCAACGGGGCTGGTTTTCTTTTTGTAGTCCGTGATTGACTGTAGACCCTGCCACATACCTCTCATGTCTGAGCCGTTGAATTGCAACTATACTTTGTCTCTAAACTGACACTTAGCTTGTTTGATTGCCTTGCGGAGAGAATAGCTACACTGTTTGGTTTCGGTCATGTTTCCGGTCTCCTTGCCTTGATTAAAAGCAGTGGTTCGCGCTTTCAGTTTTGCGTGAATGCTGCCATCAATTCACGGTTTCTGGTTGGGGAAGGTTTTAATAGTCGCTGTGGGTACAACATCACCAATGCACTTGCTAATAAACTCGCTCACCGAATCAGCGTATTCATCAATATTATTGTCCGATGCTATGCGGAACATATCCCAGTCCACGTGATCAAAGCAATCTTGAAGCTTGGAATCCGATTGGTCGGACCAGCGTTGAACAGACCTGAGCACGGGCATTTTCTGTTTTAGTTTCTGTCTATAGGCTGGGAGCAATAAAATGGAGTTGTGGTCAGATTTTCCGAAAGGAGGGCGGGGAGGGCTTTGTTTGCGTCTCGGAAGTGAGAATAACAATGATCCAGGGTTTTGCCAGCCCGGGTCGTGCATTCGATATGCTGATAAAATTTAGGGAGCCTTGTTTTCAGATTAGCCTTGTTAAAATCCCCAGCTACAATAAATGCTGCCTCAGGATATGTGGTTTCCAGTTTACATAGAATCCAATGAAGTTCTTTCAGGGCCGTCTGTGTCTGCTTGGGGGGGGGGGATATGCGCGACTGTGAT
Source organism: Oncorhynchus kisutch (assembly GCF_002021735.2). NCBI lineage: Eukaryota > Metazoa > Chordata > Actinopteri > Salmoniformes > Salmonidae > Oncorhynchus > Oncorhynchus kisutch. Next base: position 5,559,134 of record NC_034201.2, on the reverse strand, counting down.
TATAATCGAAGAGAATTCTCTTGGTAGATAATGCGGTCGGCATTTGATTGTAAGGAATTCCAGGTCAGGTGAACAAAAGGACTTGAGTTCCTGTATGTTGTTATGATCACACCACGTCTCGTTAATCATAAGGCATATACCCCCGCCCTTCTTCTTACCAGAGAGATGTTTGTTTCTGTCGGTGTGATGCATGAAGAAATCAGGTGGCTGTACCGACTCTGATAGCGTATCCCGAGTGAGCAATGTTTCCATGAAACAAAGAACGTTACAATCTCTGATGTCTCTCTGGCAGGCAACCCTTGCTCTGGTTTTGTCTACCTTATTGTCAAGAGACTGGACATTGGCGAGTAGTATACTCGGGAGCAGTGCGCAATGTGCCCGTCTATGGAGCCTGACCAGAAGACCGCCCTTCTGCGGCGCTGTTATTTTGGGTCGCCGGCTGGGATCCGATCCATTGTCCTGGGTGGTGACCAAACAGAGGATCTGCTTCAGGAAAGTCGTATTCCTGGTCGTAATGTTGGTGAATTGACTTTGCTCTTATATCCAATAGTTCCTCCTGGCTGTATGTAATAATAAGATTTTCTGGGGTAACAATGTAAGAAATAATACGTAAAAAAACAAAATACTGCATAGTTTTCTAGGAACGCGAAGCGAGGCGTCCATCTCTGTCGGCGCCGGAAGTAGAATGCTGGAAAGCAAGCCCAGAAGCTCTGTCCTTGATAGCCTCAAGAATGTTCATTTCAGGCCAAGCCGCGTGTGAGTCCCCGGGCCCTCAGACTCAGGAGAGGTGATGAGAGTGGGTCTTGTAGGCCGGGTTTTCTCAAAGTCATGTTTTTGGCCTTATGTTTTGTCAACATGCTGACATTCGAAAGCAAAGTAGTCTCGGTTTTTAATATTTGAAAATAAATATGGTTCTGCCGCAAAATTCACAAACTTTAAGAATATTGCGCGAGCTAACGAAAACACGTCAATCGCACATGGCAACCCCTCGAGCTCCAACTTCTTAATCATAGCCTAAAGTTTGTCCCGCAAATTGAATATATAGTGCCTTGCGAAAGTATTCGGCCCCCTTGAACTTTGCGACCTTTTGCCACATTTCAGGCTTCAAACATAAAGATATAAAACTGTATTTTTTTGTGAAGAATCAACAACAGGTGGGACACAATCATGAAGTGGAACGACATTTATTGGATATTTCAAACTTTTTTTAACAAATCAAAAACTGAAAAATTGGGCGTGCAAAATTATTCAGCCCCCTTAAGTTAATACTTTGTAGTGCCACCTTTTGCTGCGATTACAGCTGTAAGTCGCTTGGGGTATGTCTCTATCAGTTTTGCACATCGAGAGACTGAAATGTTTTCCCATTCCTCCTTGCAAGACAGCTCGAGCTCAGTGAGGTTGGATGGAGAGCATTTGTGAACAGCAGTTTTCAGTTCTTTCCACAGATTCTCGATTGGATTCAGGTCTGGACTTTGACTTGGCCATTCTAACACCTGGATATGTTTATTTTTGAACCATTCCATTGTAGATTTTGCTTTATGTTTTGGATCATTGTCTTGTTGGAAGACAAATCTCCGTCCCAGTCTCAGGTCTTTTGCAGACTCCATCAGGTTTTCTTCCAGAATGGTCCTGTATTTGGCTCCATCCATCTTCCCATCAATTTTAACCATCTTCCCTGTCCCTGCTGAAGAAAAGCAGGCCCAAACCATGATGCTGCCACCACCATGTTTGACAGTGGGGATGGTGTGTTCAGGGTGATGAGCTGTGTTGCTTTTACGCCAAACATAACGTTTTGCATTGTTGCCAAAAAGTTCAATTTTGGTTTCATCTGACCAGAGCACCTTCTTCCACATGTTTGGTGTGTCTCCCAGGTGGCTTGTGGCAAACTTTAAACTACACTTTTTATGGATATCTTTAAGAAATGGCTTTCTTCTTGCCACTCTTCCATAAAGGCCAGATTTGTGCAATATACGACTGATTGTTGTCCTATGGACAGAGTCTCCCACCTCAGCTGTAGATCTCTGCAGTTCATCCAGAGTGATCATGGGCCTCTTGGCTGCATCTCTGATCAGTCTTCTCCTTGTATGAGCTGAAAGTTTAGAGGGACCTGCCTGGTGTGTTCCTTGTTCTTCATGATGCTCTCTGCGCTTTTAACGGACCTCTGAGACTATCACAGTGCAGGTGCATTTATACGGAGACTTGATTACACACAGGTGGATTGTATTTATCATCATTAGTCATTTAGGTCAACATTGGATCATTCAGAGATCCTCACTGAACTTCTGGAGAGAGTTTGCTGCACTGAAAGTAAAGGGGCTGAATAATTTTGCACGCCCAATTTTTAAGTTTTTGATTTGTTAAAAAAGTTTGAAATATCCAATAAATATCGTTCCACTTCATGATTGTGTCCCACTTGTTGTTGATTCTTCACAAAAAAATACAGTTTTATATCTTTATGTTTGAAGCCTGAAATGTGGCAAAAGGTCGCAAAGTTCAAGGGGGCCGAATACTTTCGCAAGGCACTGTAGTTGCGGAGAGTCCCTGTAATCCTACAATCAGATCATTCAGGTGAGAAAAAACATCACCCAGATAGGCCAGACGTGTGAGAAACTCGTCATCATGCAAGCGGTCAGACAAGTGAAAATTATGGTCAGTAAAGAAATCTTTAAGCTTGTCTCTCAATAAGAAAAACTGCGTCAATACTTTGCCCCTTGATAAGCAGCGCATTTCTGTATGTTGTAAAAGCATTAAATGGTGGCTGCCCATATCATTGCATAGTGCAGAAAATGCATGTAAGTTCAAGGGCCTTGCTTTAACTTCTTGGTGACAGGGGGCAGTATTTTCACGTTCGGATGAAATGCATGCCCAAATTCAACTGCCTGCTACTCATCCCCAGAAGATAAGATATGCATATTATTAGTAGAGTTGGATCGCTTCCACTGGATGTCACCGGTCTTTAGAAATTGGTTGAGGTTTTTCCTTTGTGTAATGAAGAAGTACGGCCATCTTGAACGAGGGTCACTTGAAGTGTACTGTTAGATAGAGGCGCATGACCAGAAAGCTAGCTACAGTTTGTTTTCCTCCTGTAATTGAGCACAGATCATCCAGTCTTCAATTTTATCGATTATTTACATAAAAAAAATACCTAAAGTTGTTTGTTTTGGCAAAGTTTACAGGTAACTTTTGAGATATTTTGTAGTCACGTTGCGCAAGTTAGAACCTGTGTTTTTCTGGATCAAACGCGACAAATAAATTGACATTTTGGATATTTATCAACGGAATTAATCGAACAAAAGGACCATTTGTGGGACATATTGGAGTGCCAACAAAAGAAGCTCGTCAAAGGTAAGGCATTAATTATATTTTTACTTCTGCGTTTTGTTGAAATATGCTTTCTCTCTTTGTTTACGGAGGTGTTATCCTCAGATAATAGCATCAGGGGTGTGAGCAAGGGAAGAAGGAAAGGGAGCACTTGGTGGCAAGGTGGAATCCCTGGACGTGGGAGTGAAGTCGAATTTCCTCTCCCTCCGCCGCTCCCGTAGTTGTCCATCGATACGGATGGTCAAAGTGATGAGGGAATCGAGATCCGTAGGTAACGCCCAAGCAGCAAGCTCATCCTTGACCTCCGAGACACCATGCAGGAACATATTGAACAGTGCTTCCTGGTTCCAAGCACTCTCCGCTGCCAACGTGCGGAAATCCTACGCATAGTCAGCCACACTGCAGGAGTCCTGTCAAAGCTGGATTAGCTCCCAGGCAGCTTCTCTCTCAGAGAACGGGGTGAGAAAAAAACACGAACCCCTCCAGACTAGCGCATATGTTCCCATACAGCAGTTACCCAGGTGAGTGCCCTCTCGGACATCAGCGTGATGAGAGCGATCCGAGGGGAAGGAGGAGGGCTAAAGCTCAAAAATGAGGGCATACTTAGCTAGAAACGCCTGACAGGTGCTCGACTCTCCATTGAAGCGTTCCTGGGGGTGGTAAACGGGGCCCCCAAGTAGGTGGAGTGGCCAATGAGACGCCGCTGCGGGGTTACTACCGTTGGAGGCTGCCTCCCAGACAACCCGCGGAATTGCTCCAGCAAACTGTCCAATGCCCAGTCATGGTGTTCAGCCAACGTTTGGAACCCCTCTATAAGGCCTCCTGATGGCGGCTCCTTGGTTAGGAGATGGCGTCGCGCAGCTGGCCCAGGTCTGCTGGGTCAGTCATGGCCAGTTCGTACTATCAAGGTAAGACCCAAGTGCAGACCTTGTGAAGTAATAATGTTTATTGTAACACCAGGGGCAGGCATCGACAGGTCAAGGCAGGCAGGCTCAGGGTCCGGGAAAGGCAGAGTGATCAGGCGGGCGGGTACAGGGTCAGGACTGGCAAGGGTCAAAAAACAGGAGGACGAAAGAAATAGAGGCAGGGATAAAGACAAGAGCTGATGGGACAAACGCTGGTAAGCTTGACAAACAAGATGAACTGGCACCAGACACAGGGGATAATGAGGAAGATGGGCAACACCTGGAGGGGGATGGAGACAATCACAAGGACAGGTGAAACAGATCAGGGTGTGACACCCATAAACGTAACGGACATATACCAAATAAATGCTTCATAGAGTTCAAGTAACAGACACATCTCAACATCAACTGTTCAGAGGAGACTGTGTGAATCAGGCATTCATGGTTGAATTGCTGCAAAGAAACCACTACTAAAGGACACCAATAAGAAGAAGAGACTTGCTTGGGCCAAGAAACACGATCAATGGACATTAGACCGGTGGAAATTTGTCCTATGGTCTGGAGTCCAAATTGGAGACTTTTGGTTCCAACCGCTGTGTCTTTATGAGACACGGTATGGGTGAATGGATGATCTCAGCATGTGTATTTCCCACCGTAAAGCATGGAGGAGGAGGTGTTATGGTGTGGGGGTGCTTTTCTGGTGACACAGTCTATGATTTATTTAGAATTCAAGGCACACTTAACCAGCATGACTACCATTTGCATTCTCCAGCAATACGCCATCCCATCTACATTGGCAAGAAAAAGTATTTGAACCCTTTGAAATTACCTGGATTTCTGCATCAATTGGTCATCAAATTTGATCTGATCTTCATCTAAGTCACAACAATTAAACAAACATAGTGTGCTTAAACTAATAACACACAAATTATTGTATTTTTCTTGTCTGTATTGACTACATCATTTTAACAATAAGTTTGAAAATTATGTGAACCCCTAGGCTCATTCTCGAAAAGCTCATTGGAATCAGGAGTCAGCTAACCTGGAGTCCAATCAATGAGACGAGATTGGAGATGGTGGTTAGCGCTGCCTTGCCCTTTAAGAAACACTCTCAAAATGTGAGTTTGCTATTCCCAAGATACATTGTCGGATGTGAACCATGCCTCAAAGAAAAGAGATCTCAGAAGACCTAAGATTAAGAATAGTTGACTTGCATAAACCTGGAAAGCGTTACAAAAGTATCTCTAAAAGCCTTGATATTCAACAGTCCATGGTAAGACAAATGGACAAAAGTTCAGCACTGTTACTACTCTCCCTAGGAGTGGCTGTCCTGCAAAGATGACTGCAAGAGTATAGCGCAGAATGCTCAATGAGGTTAAGAAGAATCCTAGAGTGTCAGCTAAAGACTTACAGATATCTCTGGAGCATGCTAACATCTCTGTTGACGAGTCTACAATACGTAAAACACTAAACAAGAATGGTGCTCATGGGAGGACACCACGCAAGAAGCCACTGCTGTTCCAAGTGCACCTGGATTTTCCACAGCGCTAATGGCAAAATATTCTGTGGACAGATGAAACTACAGTTGAGTTGTTTGGAAGGAACACACAACACTATGTGTGGAGAACAAAAGGCACAGCACACCAACATCAAAACCTCATCCCAACTGTAAATTATGGTGGAGGGAGCATAATGGTTTGGGGCTGCTTTGCTGCCTCAGGGCCTGGACAGCTTGCTATCATTGACGGCAAGAGAATGTTAGGCTATCTGTCCACCAATTGAAGCTCAACAGAAGTTGGGTGATGCAACAGGACAACGACCCAAAACACAGAATGGCTTCAACAGAAGAAAATATGCCTTCTGGAGTTGCCCAGTCAGAGTCCTGACCTCAACCTGATTTGAGATGCTGTGGCATGACCTCAAGAGATCAGTTCACACCAGACATCCCAAGAATATTGCTGAACTGAAACAGTTTTGTAAAGAGGAATGGTCCAAAATTCCTCCTGACCGTTGTGCAGATCTGATCCGCAACTACATTAAAACATTAGGTTGAGGTTATTGTGCCAAAGTAGGGTCAACCAGTTATTAAATCCAAGGGTTCACATACATTTTCCACCTTGCATTGTGAAGGTTTACACGATGTGACCAATTTATGCAAAAATCCAGGTATTTTCTTTAACACTTTTTTGGTTACTACATGATTCCATATGTGTTATTTCATAGCTTTGATGTCTTCACTATTACTCTATTACTCTATAATCTATGTTCTACAAACATTGAATGAGTAGGTGTGTCCAATCTTTTGACTGGTACTATAGAAAAGCCGACCTTATTTGACAAGTTTACTCTCTTGCTATGACTAAATGCCTGTGTGTGTGTTCCTGTGCAGTAGTTACAGTGGTGAATAGGCTTGCTCCTGATTGATTGTAGCCTTTGTTCTGCAGTCTTGATCCCTGCTGTGGTAATTGCTTTAATACATGAAATTACCGTGGCCCTTTTTACTGGGGTATAGTAGTAATGAGTAGCCGTGGTGTGATAAGGTGATATGAAGCTCTCATATGATTCAAGGCAAACAGATGTTGGCATACTAAAGAGCTACGTTTCACTGCTCCCTCTATCATTTCCAGGTAATGTAAATGCATGGATGGGGTTGGAGAGGTATGATATGCTTAGGACGAGCTGTTTGAAGTCCAGGGTCACAAACATTCACACCCTTTGACTTATTCCACATTTTGTTATGTTACAGCCTGAATTCAAAATGGATTAAATTAAATAAAATTCTCAACAATCGACACACAAAACCCCACAATGACAAAATGAAAACATGTTTTCAGACATGTTTGCAAATTTACAGAAATACTTTGTAGAAACTCCTTTGGCGTAGATTACAGCTGTTAGTCTTTTTGGATAAGTCTCTAAGAGCTTTGCACACCTGGATTGTACAATATTTTCCCATTATTCTTTTTAAAATTCAAGCTTTGTCAAGTTAATTGTTGATCATTGCTAAATAAACATTTTCAGGTCTTGCCATAGATTTTCCCTCCAATTGAAGTCAAAACTGTAACTAGGCCACTCAGTAACATTCAATATCGTCTTGATAAGCAACTCCAGTGTAGATTTGGCCGACTGTTTTCGGTTATTGTCCTGCTGAAAGTCGATTTTTGTCTCCCAGCTGACTGAACCAGGTTTTCCCTCTAGGATTTTCCTGTGCTGTATTCTGTTTATTTTTATCCTAAAAAACGCCCTAGTCCTCTCATACCCATAACATGATGCAGCCACCATCATGCTATCTGGCGTTCTACCTGGGTGAGCCCGACGAGGCGCGAGGCCCCGACGAGCCGGCCGAGGTGCGGGGGCCCGATGAGGCATGGCGCGGGAGCCCGACGAGACAACCGAGGCTTGTAAGCCTCTCGAGCCAGCTGAGGCATGGGAGCCCGACGAGACAACCGAGGCCTGTGAGCCTCTCGAGCCAGCTGAGGCATGGGAGCCCAACGAGCCAGCTGAGGCATCCCCGGTTGCTTCGGCAGCGGCACCAGGACCCGACGTCACCTCTAAAAAACTAAAAACTCCCTGATTCTTCCAATTGTGGTGTCTGGATTCTGTAACGGTCTTGAGGCGACAGACGCTGGGAGATCGGAAGCAAGTACAGGGTGAGGATTTAATAATAACTAGACATGAAAGAAAGCAAAAACAGCATCTGGACAAGAGAAACAGAACAGCATCAATGCAGACACAGGGACAGATATAGGGGAGGCAATCAATGACGTGATGGAGTCCAGGTGAGTCTGATGAAGAGCTAGTGCGCATAACGATGGTGACAGGTGTGCGTAATGATGAGCAGCCTGGCGGACTCGAGCACCAGAGAGGGGGAGCGGGAGCAGACGTGACACTTGTGTGTGTTTGTGAATTCCAATGATGGTGCATTGTGGCTGGTTGTTTTTTCATTGTTTGCGGCCAATTGCATCATCCACTCTCATCTCTCCATCCTGAGCAGGAAACCAGGTGTGCCTCTCCCTCTCTCAGTGATCCTCTTCATCACAGATGTGTGGGATTCGGCACGCCCCTCTCATCTTTCTTCTAATGGCACATAATGCAAGCCTGCTGTGTAGCCCAAGATGCTATTGGCTGAGAAACATCAATGCTGCTTTACTTTGCTCTGCTCTCCCAAGCGCTACTAGGATAGTCATCACCTCGCCTGTCCCTGCTGTTAAGATTGTTATTGCTGCCTGGCAGCCTGCTCTGTCTGAGGGCATTGTTCCTAATGAGGAACAAAACAGAGATTCCAGGACGGAGGGATAAAACAGTCATTGGTAGTTATACAAACAGGCATATATATATAGGCAACTGTTTGGTTGGCAAAAATATTTTGTTATTTTATATGTATTGAGTTTAGATAGGGTAGTATGGCTTTACATGCTACCCCATTCTGTTTGGTTGTGTACTAGCCACAGCTTGGTATGCATAATCATCTTACTCTTTGTCTTCCCTGATCAGTTCAGTGCATGCCTTTCGGACACTACAAATAACACAAATGTCTGATATACACTAAATAGTAAAAAGTATGTGGACACTCTTTCAAATGAGTGGATTCAGCAATTTCAGCCATACTCGTTGCTGACTCTTGTATAAAATCAAGCACACAACCATAATCTCCATAGACAAACATTGGCAATAGAATGACCTTACTGAAGAGCTCAGTGACTTTCAATGTGCCACAAAGGGAAACCCAGACGTGAGCTGCCCAGTGATTCGAGCCTACCAGAGGAGCCAAATGCCTTTTATGCTCACTTATGCTCGCTTCGAGGCAAGCAACACTGAAGCATGCATGAGAGCACCAACTGTTTTGGATGACTGTGTGATAACGTTCTCGGTAGCTGATGTGAGCAAGACCTTTAAAAACAGGTCAACATTCACAAAGTCGCGGGGCCAGATGGATTACCAGGATGTGTACTCAAAGCATGCGCGGACCAACTGGCAAGTGTCTTCACTGACATTTTCAACCTCTCCCTGACGGAGTCTGTAATACCTACATGATTCAAGCAGATCGCCATAGTTCTTGTGCCTAAGGAAGCGAAGGTAACCTGCCTAAATTATTACCGCCCCGTAGCACTCATGTCGGTAGCCATGAAGTGCTTTGAAAGACTGGTCATGGCTCACATCAACAGCATCCTCCCGGATACCCTAGACCCATTCCAATTCGCATACCGCCCCAACAGATCCACAGATGACACAATCTCAATCGCGCTCCACACTGCCCTTTCCCACCTGGACAAAAGGAACACCAATGTGAGAATGTGTGTGTTTGTTGACTACAGCTCAACATTCAACACCATAGTGTCTACGAAGCTCACCACTAAGCTAAGGACCCTGGGACTAAACACCTCCCTCTGCAACTGAATCCTGGACTTCCTGACAGGCCACCCCTAGGTGGTCAGGGTAGGCAACAACACATCTGTCACGAACAGGCCCCCATTAACATCGACGGGGCTGTAGTGGAGCGAGTCAAGAGTTTCAAGTTCCTTGGTGTCCACATCACCAACAAACTATCGTGGTCCAAACACACCAAGACAGTCGTGAAGAGGGCACAACTAAACCTTTTCCCCCTCAGGAGACTGAAAAGATTTGGCATGGGTCCCCAGATACTCAAAAAGTTCTACAGCTGCACCATCGCGAGCATCCTGACCGGTTGCATCACCGCCTGGTATGGCAGCTGCTCGGCATCTGACCGTAAGGCGCTACAGAGGGTAGTGCGTACGGCCCAGTACATCACAGGGGCCACGCTTCCTGCCATCCAGGACCTATATAATAGGAGCTGTCAGAGGAAAGCCCATAACATTTTCAGAGACTCCAATCACCCAAGTCATAGACTGTTTTCTCTGCTATCGCACGGCAAGCGGTACCTGAGTGCCAAGTCTTGGACCAAAAGGCTCCTTAAAAGCTACTACCCCCAAGCCTTAAGATGTTGAACAATTAATCAAATAGCCACCGGACTACACTGCTACTACTCGTTGTTTATTATCTATACATTGTCACTTCACCCCTACCTACATGTACAAATTATCTCAACTAACCTCTACCACTGCACACTGACTCTGTACCGGTACCCCTGTATATAGCCTCGTTAATGTTATGTTATTGTGTTACTTTATATTATTTTGTATATTCTTAACTCTTATTGAACTGCACTGTTTGTTAAGGGCTTGTAAGTAAGCATTTCACAGTAAGGTCTACATTTGTTGTATTCGGCGCATGTGACAAATTAAGTTAGATTTTCTGCCCTGCTAGAGCTGTCCCGGTCAACTATAAGTGCTGTTATTATGATGTGGAAACGTCTAGGAGCAACAACGGCTAAACCGCGATGTGGTAGACCACACAAGCTCACAGAACAAGACCACCGAGCGTTCAAGAGCGTAGCGCGTAAAAAGCATCTGTCCTCGGTTGCAACACTCACTACCAAGTTCCAAACTGCCTCTGGAAGCAACATCAGTACAATAACTATTGGTTTGGAGCTTCATGAAATGGGTTTCCATGGCCGAGCAGTCACACACAAGCCTAAGATCACCATGAGCAATGCCAAGCGTCGGCTGGAATGGTGTAAAGCTCGCGGCCATTGTTTTTCATAGTTCGGGCTAGGCCCCTTAGTTCCAGTGAAGGGAAATCTTAACTCTACAGCAAACAATGACATTCTAGACAATTCTGTGCTTCCAACTTTGTGGCAACAGTTTGGGGAAGGCCCTTTCCTATTTCAGCATGACAATGCCCCCGTGCACAAAGCAAGGTCCATACAGAAATGGTTTCTCGAGACCGGTGTGGAAGAACTTGACTGGCCTGCACAGAGCCCTGACCTCAACCCCATCGAACACATTTGGAATGAATTGAAATACAGACTGTGAGTCAAGTCTAATCGTTCAATATCAGTACCCAACCTTGCTAATGCTCTTGTGGCTGAATGGAAGCAAGTCCCCGCAGCAATGTTTCAAAATCTAGTGGTGGAGGCTGTTATAACATCAAAGGGGGAACTAACTCCATATTAATGCCCATGATTTTTGGAATGAGATGTTCGGCGAGCCGCTGTCCACATACTTTTGGTCATGTCGTGTATCTGCACAAAGAAGATCTTGTTTTAGTACATATCGTTATGAAATGTACTGCCCTTATTTATGAGTGTCTGAGAGTGTTGAGGCTGCACATAGCAATTTCACTGTGGTTTCCAGATCAAGTTCATAGAGAGCTCAATTGTCCATGAAATCCCTTATTTTCAATTGCACCCAGAATATGTGTTGAAGCGTGACGGAGACTGCAGTGTGATCAGAGGATTGAAAGAAAGAATGGCTCAGGGCACATGTTATTGAAATTGGCCAGAATAAGCATAATGTGCCCTGGCCTCTCTGTAGCCCAGCAGCCCCCTGCTATCGCACCAGGCTGTGCTTAACAACACAGAGACACAGGGGGAACAAGGCCACTGGCCAGGGGTTTAGTGAAAAAAGGACCTAAGGGCCAATGGACCAGGCTATATTCAGCACGGCTCTAAGTCAAGAGGACGTGGACTGACATACAAGTATATACTACAGTATACAGCTCACTTCTGCATGACAGTCAGGTGTGTCATGACGCAAGTTCTGTTGTGTATTTGGCTATACTTGTCATTTAGCGCTGTGCATTCTCTAGACTGTGCAGTACATATTAGAAAATGAAACCGGGTTAGCTTGATTTGATGTGTAGCAGCAACAGATTTGAGCATGCTGAAGGTTATCCTATTGTGTTCTTCGAGAGAAAGCAGAAGGTTATGTTATTGTATCGTTAGATAGGCATAGAGGGGGACTCGGGGACATTGTTGCAATACCAATACTGATGGGACTAAAATGTAGAGATGCACCAAAGTGTGTGTGTGTGTGGGGGGGGGGGGGGGGGGGGGAATCAGCTGCTCATGTACTAATGAAGTATTGATTGGAAATCAGTCATGCAAAATAACTGTTTTGACACCAAAAATGTTTCAGGTGACTGATGTTGAAGACAAAATGAAAATGGTGTCGGCAGCCACAGGAGGAAAGACTACTTCACATTATTCAGCGTAATGAATGCACTGGCTGTACTGTATGTCTCATGTACAAGAGGTTTCCATTATGTTTTTGACATGCTGCTAAATTGACCTTGTCTTTTATTGAGTGGCCTGTTTTCCTCTGTAGCTCAGTGCACCCATCCGTACTAAGGTCTGGCAAACACCCAAAATACAAACCACAGACCATTTTAGCCCAGCTTATCAGAATCCGCCTTAAGACCAGTCAACAACCTCAGTCCCTGTGGCACTCTTGGTCGGAATGGAAACTGTGAAAAATCTAACTATGACATTTAACACAGGAACGGCTTTCATTCAGGAACGCGTTCAACGACATTTGATTGCTACTTCAAAGTTTCCAGGCAAGAGGTCTGTAATCTCCTTTGCAAAGGAGTAAAAGGCCAATTCTAAGTGTTGTTGTCAGTCTGGATAGAGAGTGGGCAGGTGGTGAGAGTCCCTGTGCACTGTGTTTACCTGGTACACCCAGCCAGACGCAACACTATGACTCATTTCCACCGTGGAAGATCTTTGTCTGTGGCTCATTAGCTGGCGACAAAAGGACGAAGCTACATGGTTATTTCCATTGCTTTGGAAATCTCCCTTTCCTCTTTGCTTTCGGTTTTATCATCTGACCCAGAGTGTTGCTTTAACATCCGACTATATAACCAGGGCAGCTACTTTGCATCATCCTCGTGATCTGTTATCTGTTAGTCTTGCCTGGTGTATCAGTGGCCAACCTCTGCTCTTGTCCCGTGGGAGAGCAGAGTTCTTCCTAAAAAATCGATCATTATCTCTGGCTACCATCCTGATACTGTTGGTGATTGAGAGCCAGTGACAGAGGCTGCAGACTTGGGGTGAGAAAGCAGTCTACTGTCTGCAGCACAATTATGATATTACAGTCATATGACTGAAAGGAGCCAAGCCACCAACACACGAATGTAACAGCTGTCTGGTGGAGTATGTTATATTTGGAGTATGCAGCAATAACTGATTTATTTATGAGTGTGAATACGGTGTGTGTTTTTAGATGTGTATGCATCACAGTTGTTAGTATTTGTCAAGCCAGTAAAACCACAGTGCCAAGTAGAGTCATACAATGTGACACTGGTGGTGCAGAATGGCATAGTTTCCTTTCACCTCTGCCAAGCCATGACACTAAATCACTTTAACAGCCTGGCTTTTCTCTGAACGGACCCATAACCACGTAATAAGCCACAAGCTTCTGCTATTGCCGTACATTTTTAGGAAGTGAAATTCACTCTGCTAGTTTAGTGCTGGATTCTAGGAACCGGTCCAGATTTGATTCAGCATAATATTTGAGATGATGGACTGTATGTGGTCTTATCACAGAATGCCAAGTGCCAAATGCAGCTTAGCCTTGTGTGATTTTTCTCCTTAAATCAATGCATGCATGCCATATAACCTTTCAAATGAACAGTGTAGTGTCGCATGTTATAATAATTGGAAGGATCTGTGCAGATCATATTCTTTGGCCACAAATCTTTGCCTCCAAAGGTCCCCTCATTGAAAAGGCTTTGTCATTAGTGGCCTCTCTCTCTCTCTCTCTGCCTCAGACACAAACATTGCTGGTCATTATACAGAAACGACCCACACGCTGTTTGCGCAGCAAAAGGAAACTCATTTTCATTTTCGTCTCCTCTGCCGATTCTTTTTTATTTCGATGGATCGTTCTCCCTCCATTTCTTCTTTCCAATGACTAACACAATGATTTTCTACGTTTTCACCACGTTGAATTACACTTGTTCTATACTGAACCATATATTTCACTACAGTTACAGTCGTACTGTAGGCTGATGTATTCATGACTTTATATCAAGTGCCGTTAAATAATTCATACCCCAGTGCATCCATCCTTTCCTGCAGCTGACACCTTTGGGCAGAAGCCTCCTTCTGTCTATTTCAGTGCGACTTAGATATTCATTTAAATCCTGAGACTTTGTCTTTCCTTCAGTGTCTTAATGGATTTCATTGAGACTGAACTGCATTGATTTAGGTTTGCACTGTCAAAGTAAGTCAAGGAATTGCTAGTGTGTTTTTTTCCGTCAGAAAAAATACAGATTGTCACATTATGCAAATATTTTCTTACATTTTTATCATTATCTAAAATTCAAGTCAGAGATGACCTTTTTTTGTGTTGCAAGAGGCACTTCACTTAAATTTGAGGTGATGTAGAGACAATGTAGTTGATTCTGAATGATTATTTCTGTGGCGAGTGGAAGGGGATTGGAACAGTGCTCTCTCGGCCATCCAACCGACTACCTACGTCATCCCCATATTTTTTTTTCTGCTCTTTTGCACACCAGTATTTCTACTTGCACATCCTCATCTGCACATCTATCACTCCAGTGTCAATTGCTAAATTGCAATTACCTCGCCACTATTGGGCTATTTATTGCCTTACCTCCTTACTACATTTGCACACACTGTATACCGATTTTCTATTGTGTTATTGACTGTACGTTTGTTTGTCCCATGTGCAACTCTGTGTTGTTTGTGTCGTACTGCTTTGCTTTATCTTGGCCAGGTCGCAGTTGTAAATGACAACTTGTTCTCAACTGACCTACCTGGTTAAATAAAGGTTAAATAAAAAAAATAGGACACCCAGACACTCTAGCACATCAACGTTAACCTTCTAATATTCAACGACAGACAGTTGATAATAATTTCCATTGTTATTGTAGAGTAAGAGAGGCTTTGAGAGGGGAGTTACAACTGACATGCCAGCTGTCACCCAGGTGTAGCATATGCTCAATATGTCACAGGTTACAATATGATGCTATGATTGAGCGTCAGTATCCCTGCAGGTACTTGACATATGGGAGCTGTTTGAGGTTTCTATTGGCTTCGCTCTCTCCATCTCGTTAGCATCAGCATTGATCTGCCGTGACTGAATGTTGACAGACCTGCCTGGGCATACAGCGTATGCTACACTTTTGTTGAAGAGATGCAAATCACCACATTTTCTGAGAGGTCACTGTGCTTTTTGTTTGTTTACTTGGCACCAGGCCTCAAGCAAAGACTGTGGCTGTCTTCGCATGATTGTCTTTATATAGCATGCAATATTTATTTAAGTCGGTCTGCCTTTGTTGATAGTCGATACTGATTTTACAGCTTGTGTATGTTAAACATTTCAAAGGAGCCAGTTTGCTGGAAGGATTGCTAGGATGACGGCAAGGCTATTTCTGCTCCCTATAGGCCCGTGTTATTTTCTGTCTACCCCCAAGCTCCATAGCCCAGGACAGACTGTCTCCTCTCCTTCACTTCAGTCTGCCACCAATAGGCTGCCTCAGCCCCCTGAGCCCTACCTACCGCCACCTGATTTACCCATCCACACTGTCTGCTGCTGAGCCAAGCTGACAGGCCCACCCCAGGCCAGCTCTGCCTACCTGCCTGCCTGTCCATCTCCTACTCAGCCTCTGTCGGGCCCATCCCTCCTCACAACCTTGTCCTTCCACCCCGGGCCACCCTGGCTCTACCTGCCTCCTTCCCACCCCCTACACAGTCTCTGTCTGCCGATCACAGGAGGCTGCTATGGAAAGAATGGCTCATAATAATGTCCGGAACAGAGCAAATGGAATGGAATCAAACGCCCGTTTCTCAATATGCATACTACAGTGCTCCACGCTCTCATGCTCCAAGTGCGTTCTCCGAGGACGTTCTTGTGAGGACGAGTGTGGAGAAGACATAAAACATTTAATTTGAGAAGCACTCGCCCTCCCTCTACTGGTTTACCTCGTTCATCTCCCCATTCACTGAACCTTCTTCCAGCCAGGACAATGGCAACAATAGAGACCAAGCAAGATGTACACAAAGCAAACGTTTTACTTCATAATTATCAGCTAGATATATTTGAATCATAATCTAGCTACCCAGCTAGCTAGTTAAACAGGCAATGACCTAAAACTAATATTATGCAAGGTAGATGTCAATTCTTTGTGGCTCGCTAGCTAGTCAGTTAGCCCAATTGACTTACTATGGACTTACCCATTCACTGAACCTTCCTTCTTCTAGCCAGGAAAATGGCAAAAAAGATGAAACGAGATATACACAAAGCCAACCCCAGGCCAGTTCTCAACATTAACCTTTAATACTCAATGACATAACTACCAGCTAGCTATATGTGAATCATAATAATTTAGCTAACCAGATAGTATAACAGGCAAAATGACCTAAAACCAATGTTTTCCGAGGTCGATGTCGATTCTTCATGGGTAGCTAGCTAACAATTCTTTGTGGCTAAATGGCTAGCTGACAGTAGTAGCTAGCCAGTTAGCTCTATTGACTTACTACTACCTGCCTACGCACACTACAGTGGGTATTGTGGGAAGGTAACTATGACAAAATTAACACAGCATGTATTTATTAACTTATCAAAATAAAATATTGTAGTCAGGCAACATAGGAGATGTGAATAGGCAACATTTCATTCCAAAGTCAGAGTGTATTTTCTCTCGCTTCAGCTCAAATAATGTCAGCCATTGATGCGTCCGCCGATGCATGCTTTAAATGATGTACAAACGGAGTACATGCTCCATTTCACATACTCTGATTTGGACGCATACTCCAACTCTCCCGTGCTCCAGTTTGCATGCTTGGAGCACGGTAATATGCATTTTGAAAAACACCCCATGTGCTTTCCACTCATTCCTCTCCAGTTATTACCACACGCCCGTTCTCCCCAATTAAGGTTCCACCAACCGACTGTGCTGCCCAACCTCCTCCCTCCACAGCCCACACACAGCAGTGACGGGGGAGTACACCGATAATACTCAGGGTTCTTTAACGTTGTTGATCACACAATGTTATCACCCTTCAATCGGTCTTGGTTTTGTACTAGACTGTGATCTGTTATTATTCTTGGAGAAAGGGCCAATGTTCCGCTAATATGCTGCTTATTGTAAAAACGGACTGTATTCATTTGTAAGGAGGTAGATTCTTCACAGGTTGAGAACGATAAAGAGGTAGTTTTGTCCCGCGTGTGTATATGATTTTGTGGCCGCCAGGTCCCACTACTATTAAAATGTAATCAATATGATCATTGCTCCTTCTCTAAAAAGCAGTTGTAGCCGTTGGCTGTATATTCTGGGTCTGCTGCCTAGACCCCTTTTGAGCAGCATGCTCGTGTTGTAGGAACAATGTGTCCCTTTCCTTTTTCACTTACTTCCAACTATCAACAAACCATTTCATTTTCAATTTAAAGATAACACCAGTCTGTGGCTGACTGGTACACAGAGGGTGTACAGACAGGTCACACCAATAAAGTGACGGGCCCCATGTGATTGTGTTTAACCACTTATCTGGCCTAACAGAAAACACGACCTCTGTTTTGACCATGGGATGGCTGTAAGATCTACCACAGTGACATGGTGGTAGCCTATCAAGTGTCACACATCAACATTTCTCTGTTCAAAGAAGCGGCACTCAAACTAACATGGATTAATGTGTCTTGACCTCACAGTGAAATGGAAAGGTCACCTCCCTAATGTCATGTTGTCATTTGTTTGGGGCCATTTTCCCCTTAGTTTAATTGCTGTTAGGCAGAACAGATAACTGTATGGCAGATAGAGGACGGAAAGTAATGGCAGATTGATGTGTGATGATTAACCAGTAAGGACACAGACTCGGAGCCGCTACCGAGACATTGTATTCTATATTCACCACGGATCTGGGATAAACATTTGACATGTATCTCTCCCTGCTAAAGCTCTGTTTGCTGGATTTCCACCCGTCCCTTCCCTTCCTGTCACCCAGCCAGACCTATTTGAGGTGCTGTCGCTTTAAGTCTTATGAAATCAACTGGATATCTCAACTGCGGGCCATTTATTTCAGAAGAGGTTGGCATTATGGGTAATTAATCTGAAAGTGCCATGATTAATCCTGCTACGTTCACCCCCGAGGCTAGCTTCAATGTCTGGGCAAAAACTGTCTCCCCAACAACCTCCCACCCCCGAGACCCGAGACTGCATATTATCTTAAGGCAGGAAAACACAATATTTTAAATTCTCTGTTCGCACTACCTTTCACTCTGCATTAAAAAAACATGATGTTCTAACAAAATAATCATAGGGTGTAGGCCTTGAAATGTAGCTAATGACTTAACAGCAATACAGAACATTTCTTTGCTTCCTTAGATTCATTCTATACATGGTTTGATCACAGAATGAACAAACACCTAGCTATTCTTACGCTCATTGAATTTTCACAATTTGACATTCATTGTTGGCATATTCCAACCAGCTGTAGGTGCTTGGACTGCAGGACTTGATTGGTGTTTTCATTTAGAATACACATGTTCTGTGTTTTGTTTTACTTCTGCTTCACCATATTTTGTATGACTGGGGGGGGGGGTCCGTGGGAATGGGAGGATAGTCTACTTACTCAGTGGCATCAGCATAGGGAAGGGAAGAATGCCCAACAGTGAAAACAGCCAAGAGGACATATAGTTAAAATCACTGCTACTTCCCCCAACCACCCCCCGTGTCGTCCAGTAGCGTCCTTTTTATCATGTTGAGCAACCCTGGAGCTGGCAAATTGATTAATGCAAGCCTTTCATCCCAGACAGCCCTCGTGAAGATATCATCACTGCCTAGAAAGATGCCTCCAATACCGGGGGACTTGACAAAACATGTCATCCTCTATAAATCACCATTTTCAAATCAACCCTCTTCTTCTACACATTCCACCACTTAATGGTCAGGACTCTTATGTGCATGCCTTGCATTGCACATGACATATATTCATTTCTTCGTCCTTTTCTTGCAGTGATTTTTTTGCACAGCGGGAAATGCAACCTTGTAGCGCGATCAAGATTTTCAAAGGCTTCTAAAGTTTGAAATTTCCGATTTATAATGTCAGACTTTATTTGCCCTTTCGAAAAAATGTATCAACCCCTACACAATGTCCATGTTGCTGCAGGATTATTTTCCTGCTGTGTGAAACTGGCTCAAATTAAGCTGCCGCATCTGATTACTGTGATTATTAGTTAAGCAATAAAGATGCTAATTTATTATACAGTACTTCCGATGATCACAATTGTGCGTTTTTGCCTGTGTCAACCTCGCTTTTATAACTTTGACATTGACTTGAGCTTTGAACGTTGAAGCCTTTTGAAACCTTTCATTTTGGAGGATTTTCCTTCATGCATGTCTTTGCAGCTACATCTACAGGGCAGCCATCTACATCAGAGACCTGGCTGCTTTGTGTTGGGTGTTCAGATGTCTCACAGCAGATAGTGACTTACCAAGGCACCTCTGCCTGCCTAATGCCACGTAAAAGTTTAATTGACTCAGACTCGTTCAGAAAGTCTGGGTAGTAGTATCCAGCGGTGGATTTCGGGGATAACGGCAACAACTTGCCATGCTCAGCATTGTTCAGTTGCAGTCTCTAGTAATGTCAATACACAAGAGTGTCTTCTCTCTGTTCAATCAGCCCAGCTCATTGGCAACAGCCAGCCAGCCCTCTCTCTCTCTCTCTCTCTCTCTCTCTCTCTCTCTCTCTCTCTCCCTTTCTATCTCTTGTTCTCTCTCTATCCCTCTGCTAATCTTTCTCTCCCCTTCTCCTCTCTCTCTGTCCAAACCCTCCCTCTCTCTCTCTGTGTTCCCCCCTCCATCCCTCTCTCTCTCGCTCTCGCTCTCTCTCTCTCTCTCTCTCTCTCTCGCCCTGAGTAATGGCCTGTCTCTACCTTCCTGTCACCATGATGAGAGGTGGTGCTGGCTCTGCTCTGTTCCCCTTTTTTCATGCGTGTCCTTTCAACCGACCAGGCAATCCCAGCTGAGATCTCTATCGACCATGATTTAGCTGATATAGCTACGTTTTTGCTTTCTCGCTCTCTCTCTCTCTCTCTTGCCCTCCTCTCCCACGCTGCCTCCTTCCCCCGCTCTCTCCCTCTCCCCTCATCATCCAATCAATTCCCTCTTCTGGCATCCCTTTCACCCTTGCACTTTCTCATCCGCTCTCCCTCTCATCTGGTGTGTTTATTCTGTCAACATAGTCCCTGTATCCTACCCATCACAGTTCCCCCTTCAACTCTCACTGAATCCAAATGTTCCTTATGGGAACATCATTAGATAGCGATGTATGATTAAGTTCCGTGCTACACATACTAGAAATTAATACAGAGCGAGAGCAAGTTAGGGATGGCTGCATGTGGTAATGCAAGAGCGAGGGCGACGCATGTCATCGAATTCTGACTGGAACTAAATAATTCAGCAGAACCAGGGACCAACCATTGTTTTCTTGGTCATGGGGGTATTGTCTGCATCTGGTACCTGAATGTATTGTCTGCTATTTTTAGATCTCCCCTCTCCCTATATTAACATTCCAAAGCCTCTTTATCCCAGGTACACCACCACAGAGACATGCACATCTGTCCTCCTGATGTAGCAGTTTTGACAGTTGAGCTGAAGTGGTCTCTTCCTCTGCAGTATCCTGCTTTTCTATGGCTTGGGGGTCTGTCTGTACATTGGCTGTAAATCAGTAGCCAGGGATGTGTATTTATTCTCACACCCCGTGTTCTGGCTTCTGTGTCTTTCTCTGCACTGTGGCTGCCTGCTCTCCCTCGCTCGCCAACCTCTCTCTCTCTCTCTCTGCCGCTCTCTCTCCCTCTCTCTCTTTCTTGCACACACAGAGACTCACTCTCACTCACACACAAACACACACACACACAGGAACCCGCTGCACCTCACTCTATCACAGTCTCTGACTATGCCTTCAGAAGAGCATTGCGCTGTGTGCTGTGCTCCCTCGTCAGTGAGCCCGTAGCGACCAGCTCAGGCTGTTACTTCTGATGTGCGTCTGGAGTCCAGGCTGTCCTGGGATTTCAGCCTTCCAGGATTCAGGGAGTCGATGCTCAAGCCACTGCTCCAGTTTTAATTAGCATGGATTTCGCCGTGGCAGCAGTCGGAGTCAACGTCTTCTCAGACATCTACACCGTTTCGGCGAGAAGGAATTTACTGCTATCATCCATATCCAGCTGCGTGTCATTGTCAATGTGAACATCCTGGAGAACGAAGAAAAGGAGAGGTGAAGGAAAATGCAGCAGTAGTCTGTACTTCATGCGCTTGGGCAGCAGGTGGAGGGTGAGGGGGACAAGGATGCGGTGTCTGGAGCGCTGACTGCTATCCCACATCTAGAGGTGTTTCTAGTGGTGCTCTGACCCGCCAGAGGTGACCATTCAGAGGGGTTTGGTCACTGGGAATGTTTATTTGTTGATCTTCTGTGTTTTTCTTTGACCGCGCCGCTGCAGCTCTTGCTCCCCTATTCCCGCCCTCTCCTCCCTCTCCTCCAACTATATGGAAACAAGAGAGTGCTGGATTCTGTATCTCCCTCCATCAGCTTGGATCTTTTCTTCCGAATGAAATGATCTTGTTTCCTGTGGGGAGGTCTCTTATCTGTTCCTCTGCAGTGTGGGGGCTTTCGTCTTATTGGGTACTAGTCTTAGCTGCCCCCTCCCCACTCTGTTTTGTCATACTTTAATTTCATAATGGAAATGTATATTTCTAAATTACTTGTGGATTCAGCATTGTGTCATCAACATGCTTTTTGATAGACATTTTGGTGCCTAGAGGCTGACCTTCTGGAAGATATTGTCTTGGGATGATTGCACATCACTGCTTGGTATTTAATCCTCAGTTCAACATACACGTCAACGTATCTCAACATGGTGTGAACAAACAGAAATAGGATTCTCACTCTGGGATTTCATTGTCAGACACAATAACAGGATTTTGTCTGTTTCACTTCCTCAGCAGTGGTTTTCCCCTCCAACCATTACTAAGGAGAGATCTGGTCATATCTTTACCATTACCCAGTCCCTAGGATTATGGAGGGAACAGGCTTGGCGGCCCACTGAGATGTCCTGTCTTCGTGGGGTGGGACTGAGAGAGGCCCTGGGGGGCCCCTGTGCCAATCTGGAGGTTATGGTGGTGGGGAGCAGACTCCCACCAGGGGGCCCTGAGCTGGGCCAGGGGTCAGGCTGGAGAATCCTGGGCCTAAGCTGCTGGTGGAGGCTGGCAATGTCGTTGGCCTTGCTGGCTGCACTCCCCATCCAGGCAGGGACTGCTCGTGTGTCTTCCAGCCTAAGCACCACGCACCATGTCCACCATTTCCACAATAAGCATGGCACGGTACCTATCGCCATCAACAGGATGCCTTTCCTCACCCGAGGAGGCCATGGTAAGGAAACGATCTCTCCTCATTATAGAACTGCTCTTACACGCTTCACACTCTGTCTCTTGAGTCTGGTCCATGTCCAAACAGTTAGTGGAGGAGTTAGTGGAGGAGTTAGTGGATGGTTTGGCTGAAGGTGTAGTAGAGGTTGCTGACCAGTAATGAAGACTGACTTGTCTTTACTCTGGTTTAGTGGTATGGATTGGTTCAGTGGTATGTGTTGGTAGAATTGTATGGGTTGGGTCATTGGTATTTGTTGGGTCAGTGGTATGGGTTGGTTCACTGATATGGGTTGGTAGAGTTGAATGGGTTGGTTAAGTGGTATGGGTTGGTTTAGTGGCATTTGTTGGTTCAGTGGTATGAGTTTGTTGAATGAGTTTGCTCAAGTAGACAATTGATAGCAAGGCTGTGGTGTTTTGTGAGGACAGTTATACTGGCAGGGCCTGGTAAGGCTTGGCATTCTCTATTTTTCTTCAACCTTATGGCAATTCACGATATATATACAGTGGGGAGAACAAGTATTTGATACATTGCCGATTTTGCAGGTTTTCCTACTTACAAAGCATGTAGGGGTCTGTAATTTTTATCACAGGTACACTTAAACTGTGAGAGACGGAATCTAAAACAAAAATCCAGAAAATCACATTGTATGATTTTTAAGTAATTAATTTGCATTATGATCCCCAATTAGAGACAATGATTACCAGCTTCATCTAATTGGGAATCATACAAATCACCAATAATAGCAAATAATTCTAGAACCCCACAAAGAAATAATAAACTAGACTAAAAAATGCTAGTCACGCCCTGCCCTACTCTACCATAGAAAATACAGGCTTTCTATGGTCAGGACGTGACACTTGAGTAAAAGTAAAGATAACATAATAGAAAAGGACTCAAGTAAAAGTAAAAGTCATCCAGTAAAATACTACTTGAGTAAAAGTTTTAAATATACTTAAGTATCAAAAGTAAATGTAATTGCTAAATATACTTAAGTATCAAAAGTAAAAGTATAAATCATTTCAAATTCCTTATGTTAACCAAACCAGGCGGCACAAACCTCCTACACTCAGATGAAGAATTTACTCCTATTTACAAACAAAGAATTTGTGTTTGTCAGATCAGAGGCAATAGAGACGACAGGGATGTTCTCTTGATAAGTACGTGAAGTGGATCATCTTCCTGTCCTGCTGTACATTCAAAATGTAACTAGTACTTTTGGGTGTCAGGGAAAATGTAGGACTTTAAAAGTACTTTAAACCACTGCTCTTTCTCAATGGCATCAGTATCTTCGGATCTGTACCGTCCCTTCCAGACAAAGTCAGATAAAGTTACATACTGTATACCCGAGACCCTTGACAATCGTATCAGATCAGACCTGTGACATTGTTTTTCAATTGTGGATCCGGACCAGCTTGGGTCCTGGATCGGGTCTCAGGTATTCGGGTACAGGTGGATCCGTGAAGACCTCTAGTTTGAACAGCATGCTAGCCTGTCCACTTTGTTCAGATGCTGAAGTCAAGTGGCTTACCTTATTCCTCAGAGTGAG
Source organism: Oncorhynchus kisutch (assembly GCF_002021735.2). Taxonomy (NCBI): domain Eukaryota; kingdom Metazoa; phylum Chordata; class Actinopteri; order Salmoniformes; family Salmonidae; genus Oncorhynchus; species Oncorhynchus kisutch. The sequence goes on along the minus strand of NC_034201.2, from coordinate 5,535,115 downwards.
AGCAGGTTGCCATTTCCTTATATAATTTTTTTTTTATGCTTATTGCATGTTTATGAAACAGACTGGACAGCTAGTAGAACAGTATTTGGCTAAGTTAACCTTGGAACCTTCTCCTCTATTACAATAAAACATTATGTCTCAATGTGTTTCGGTGTCCAGTTGACTCATTCTGTGGGGCCAAACCTCAGATGCAAATAGCGAGTTGAAACCGCTTGTCAGAGAGGAAGAAGTGATCTCTCATCTGTGTTGTTGTGTGTGAATGGTAGCGGGAGTGGCTTGGTGTGTGTGTGTGCACGTGTGTGTGCGCGTGTGTGTGCGTGTGCGTGTGCGTGTGTGTGTGTGTGTGTGTGTGTGTCAAGAGGGCGAAGCGAGAGGTTTCACTCTCGCCAAAATAAGCCCAATGTGTTTCTATGGGGTTCTTTTTGGAAGACATGAACATCTCGTCATTATATATAGATCTCTAGTGTAACGGGGAAGGCGCATACAGCACAGAAGGAGCGAAGGAGACGGTACCAAAAAGACAACATGAGAACAAGCGCACATAAAAAATACAAAATTAGAGCTTTGATTCTGCGATACAGGCATTTGCTATATCGTGCAAACAAATACATTTTAATGATATATTTTGGATATATTTCCCAGCCCAATGTTACGGCTTTCTTCCGTTGAAGGAGAGTCGGACCAAAATGCAGCGTGGTTAAATCGAGACATCTTTAATGAAGACAAAACACGATCAATACAAAAACAATGAACGGAACGTGAAAACCTATACAGCCTATCTGGTGAAATACAAAACACTGAGACAGGAACAATCACCCACCTACACACAGTGAAACCCAGGCTACCTAAATATGGTTCCCAATCAGAGACAACGAGAATCACCTGACTCTGATTGAGAACCTCAGGCAGCCATAGACTATGCTAGACACCCCTACTCAGCCACAATCCCTATACCTACTAAAACCCCCAATACCACAACACAACACAAAATAACCCCATGTCACACCCTGGCCTGACCAAATAAATATATAAACACAAAATACTAAGACCAGGGCGTGACACCCAAGGGCCAGGGCTGTGGTGTTTGAGAGGACGGTGATACTGGCAGGGCCAGGGCTGTGGTGTTTGAGAGGACGGTGATACTGGCAGGGCCAGGGCTGTGGTGTTTGAGAGGACGGTGATACTGGCAGGGCCAGGGCTGTGGTGTTTGAGAGGACGGTGATACTGGCAGGGCCAGGGCTGTGGTGTTTGAGAGGACGGTGATACTGGCAGGGCCAGGGCTGTGGTGTTTGAGAGGACGGTGATACTGGCAGGGCCAGGGCTGTGGTGTTTGAGAGGACGGTGATACTGGCAGGGCCAGGGCTGTGGTGTTTGAGAGGACGGTGATACTGGCAGGGCCAGGGCTGTGGTGTTTGAGAGGACGGTGATACTGGCAGGGCCAGGGCTGTGGTGTTTGAGAGGACGGTGATACTGGCAGGGCCAGGACTGTGGTGTTTGAGAGGACGGTCATACTGGCAGGACCAGGGCTGTGGTGTTTGACAGGACTGTGGTTGATATGACGGTGTGTGATGGATCCCTCATTAACCGTGCCGTGTGTGGACCAGCCGTAGTCTCTCTGCATCGCTGAACTCTTTCATGTGCTCATCAGTCTTGGTTGCCTTTTTCCCATGGCGCTGACTACCTGCCTTCATCCAGAGAATAGCTCATCCTGTTAACCCAGTCAGTAGTTTTAGATGCTATAAGGTCTATAAAGCCCCTCTGTGTATTCTGTATGGACTAGGAGTACATATCAATGTAATGGGATGAATTCTAATCCCATCAGTCCACGATCCTTCAGAGAGTGTTGAGGTTGTTACTCCAAAATAGTAATATGTTACCTATTACCTGTTACTTCTTTCAAGATTAACAAATTACTTTACTTATTACTCCCTGGGAAATGTAATTAGTTACACTACTCTTTATATTACCTTTGAGTTACACCTGCGCGTACTCACTCAATCTCAACGTTAAGTTACGTAGGCTTATACACCACCACAAGTAGCCTAATGATGACAGACACAATAAGCATCATTTCATCTACTACGTACCCAGCTACAAGCTTGTTCAGCTCTCCCTGGGTTACAGCCTGTCCTCCTGAATGATTAAAATCAAGCTTGGGTTGTTTGGAGGAGGTATGTCTACAGTTATCTTCAGCAGCAGTGGTCAGGCCTTGGGGGTCTTTCGCTACGAGTTTTGTTTTGGTGTGTTGCTTTTGCAGGGGCTTCAAGAGATCGGAGGTTTAGTTTCTACATTTTACATTCTTGTCATTTTATCATCCCACCAAATCAAAGTAATGGGACTACTTCCACGCTGAGAAACCATGTTTTAGACGCTTCTGCCATTTTTCATCTCCCTCACTACCGCAGTTAGTAGTTGTGCGTGTGTAAACAGGAAGTTGGTGAGAAGACAGTTGGAAGTTGGTGAGACTCCGGATGAAAACAATTAGAATCTGGGGGTGGGGAGGATTGTAAATATTGCCCCGACAGCGAGAGAATGATAATCTCCATGAATATTTATTTGGGTCAACAACTGTAATAGGAAGGGAATGATAACACAGGTATCAAAGTCATGAGGACATGTTCTTGATGAGTAACTGTAATGGTATGAGTCAAATTGGAACAGTACTCTGTTATATTACTCGCTACCGCAAAAAAAAACGTAATACTACCTTTGTGACGCGTTGCCCCCAACACAGATGGTTACACGTACCTGCATCAAAGTAGAGATCCACTGCACCATGACTATGGGGATTGTATCCATCAAAATGGAATGTGAATAGAATATGCACCGAACAAAGCCATTGCGCAGCATTTTCTAAACCTGATCTGATTGACGTAGTGTTCACACGATAAGCCTTATTTAAGTCAAATATCGTAAAACGAATCAAATGACGTCTTTAAAAAAAAAAAGTTTTTATTATTTTCTGCTGGATGTGTTATCATGTTGACTCGTTTTAACACGGAAAACACAACTAGCATGGGACAGCTGCAATCCATGCAGCTGTCCTAAGATTTTGTCGATGTTTCACTATTGATCCACACTTTACCGGGGAGTTGTCAAGTGTCCTCCATCCAAATTCCAAATGTTTCTCTGCACTTGTAATAGGACCATCAAGATGGTCTGTCTCTGGGAACGTTGTTCCCTGTTATATAGCTGTTATATTGCATGTCCAGCTTCTATTTAAGACTCACATTCCTCTCTTACAAAAAGACACCGATGCATTTTCTAGGGCCCTTATCTTGCAATAGCAGGTCGGAGAGTTGTAAAAAAGAGCTCAACATATGATGAATTACATCTGTGCTATTACAGCCATATTTTTCCACAACCCCACATTATCTGCTTGCCTTTGCAGAGAAATACTGTGACACAGGTTCAATGAAATAGAGCCTACAACGTTAAAAAGGTTTCATCAAAGCCAAGCAATTGCCAATACACTTTGTATAGGTCTGCATACTCTATGATTAGGGATTTCCCTGAGCTCTCTGTGTGGTTTCAACTCTCACTGCTCTTCGCTGTTTTAATCCAAGTACAAGTGCTCTATATTTAGCCAGTGGGCATGACCGTGTGTGGTAAAAAAAATAGATCATCATAAAAGCTCGTTTACAAAATTAACCCAGAACGCAATTATGTCATTCATTTGGAATGGATAACATTGCTGAGTTAATCATCAACAATAATATTAATAATTCATATATTTGCCAGATTTATGTACAATTGATTAACACTTGCGTGATTATCCCTTCCAAAACAGTTAGCAGAATATTTCTTCATAAAAAGTAATACCACATAATTGGAAGGAACGATTATACCTGGGATTCATCCTCTCAGATCAAGATACTGTACTTGCTCGCTCATCTCTCTCTCTCTCTCTCTCTCACACACACACACACACACACACACACACACACACACACACACACACACACACACACGTAACCATGTCTACTAAATGCACACAGGTACGAGGCAGATGCATATTATGTAGACTACAGTGTTGTAATGAGTGAGTCTGACTGGATGACGGCAGCAGGTGTCTGCTGTAAGGACGAGTGTGTTTCTGTCAAACAACGAGAAGCCCCTAACTCTGTCATCCATATGACAGGATGGAAACGCCACATAACATTTGGAACCATGCTGGATATTTACTGGTGCAATATGTATTCCCCCCAAAAGCCCTCCAACAATATGTCAATGCAGAAACATGCAGACTTTTGAGGCTTTTCCAGGATATGCTAGCACTGACCCACTTACCACAAGCATCAAGTCAATCTGGATGCTGGATACACCTCACCTCCTCTATCTGGCAATCTATCCTTCAAGTATTGTTGGCGTGTCCTTGCTGCCTTTTCTCCAGTACGGCCTTAGTGCCTCATGTGCCTGTCACTCAGAAGCATCTCCTTCAGACGTGCGAGGGAGTCATGTGCTCCTCATCCTCTACCCCCCTCCCCATTAGGATGCCTCTCCACCACCCTAATACTCAAAGCCCAAATGCACAGATGTAAGACTGCTGTTTGACGAGTGCATTAGCCCACGCCTGTCCCTGTTGGTTCAGCCTGGCTTGCAGTCGTGCATGTTGATCATTGGTTTCCATGCCTGTCCAATCACAGTTAGTGTGTGAGCGGAGAAGTTACCACAGCTCTTTGATGTAACCCCAATCAGTTGGGTGTGCTCAGGGAAGACATTAACCATGTAGCCCAGGTAGCCTGTCACATTCACAGATCCCCTCCTTCTTTGCTAGCCCTTGTTGATGGGTTATCCAGGTGCACTGATGTCAATGCTGACTGGTCAGATCCACAGCAGCACTGTAGCTACAGTACCACCTGTACTACCAAGTTTGTTGTTTTGATTTGGCCAACGGGTGGTTGTTGTCACACTTCTCTTGGGCCCTGGGGGCAATTAAGGGGCATTCCTCTGGAATTCTTTAATTTGGTATGTTCTTCACCATGCAAATTGTCAGAGCACTCTCTGTTGAAATGCTACACTGGAACACTCCCCCTCAGCGATTACGTTGTCTGGCAGCACTCCTCTTAGTTCACTAAGGGAGACTTGGGCAGTGAACGGCAAGATCAAAAATATCAAAGGTGTTCTCCAAATAATTTAATATAGACATTTTCGTGATTTCTTTTCTTCTCTCAGTTTGCAGTAATAAGGGATTTTTATAGATATACACTCTTAGAAAAAAAGGTGCTATCCAGAACCTAAAAAGAGTTCTACCTTTAACGTCTGCTTCCAGCTCACCCTCTCAAACACGTAGATCCCCTGAACGCAGCTCACTTTCCAGCCCACACTCTCAAACGCATAGATTCCCCAACTCACTCTCCAGATCCCAATCACCTAAATTCTGATTAGGTGATTAGGGGCGGCAGGGTAGCCTAGTGGTTAGAGCGTGTGACTAGTAACCGGAAGGTTGCGAGTTCAAACCCCCGAGCTGACAAGGTACAAATCTGTCGTTCTGCCCCTGAACAGGCAGTTAACCCACTGTTCCTAGGCCGTCATTGAAAATAAGAATTTGTTCTTAACTGACTTGCCTGGTAAAATTAAAATAACACCTGTATGCCATTGTCACACACTATTTAGTTCAGTTCTCTTTGCACCCCATCATTGTGAGGTATTGTTTGTTTTTGTGACACACTTCTATTCGGAGTGCTGGTTTTCCTGTAATTTACTCTTCCTGTGTATGAGCTTTCTAAATCATTTAAAGTAAATGTGATAAGAAATGTAAACATTTCTCTGCCGTAAATAACTTCTGAATAGGTTCATTCATTATATTGTGTTACAGTGTAATGTGCCCGTTCCCCATTATCCCTTTTTCTTTTTAATAGTAGAGCGATCATTCCAGTCCTTGACTCTGATTTGTTTTTTTCTGGTCTCTTAATTGCCATCTCATATACTCTATGGGAGTGGATGAAGTCCTTCTGCGTAGTCAGGAGGAAACAATGAAGGGACACTCCAACTCACATTTCATAGAATGCCACTTAAACGCAAACGCTTGATTTGAAGCGTGGCTTCTGGCAGATTCATTCCTATTCATTCGTTGACGCCGTATACAGGTGTTTACACAGACGAGCCGTTTTCCTGGGCCTCCATTCTGAGGACAGGTGTACTGTTTCAACTGATAAAATTGGAAGGACAACACTTGCGTCAAAATGTAGCTTTTTGTTACTCATGCCAATGCAATCAACAATGCAATGATAGTATTTTTTTTTACACTCATTGTTTGTCATGATGTCATGAGCACCAAGACACAAGCCAAAATGTCCATGTTAATAGATGTAAGTCCTTCCACCATTAGTGACACCGGTTATGGTTATAACACTTTATGAAGCACTTTATGAATCCATGATATTGTCATGGATTCACTGTATCGTAAGCATCAAGGGTAACCATATTCCTTTGCACATAAACCTCCAGCATACAGCCACATTCTTGTCATTTAATTTCAGGGGAAACGAGAATCTGCAAGGAAATGCTTTCAAATGGTCATTATTTTCAATATTAGTGCTGGGTTGTATTTCTCTGTGGCGTGTGAGCGTCAGCAGTGTTGAGGGATATTACCTCGGTCTGCCACATCTCTCTGCCTCCTCGCTGAAATGAAAAAGCCTGGGGCTTGTTTTGAGAGAGAGAAAGAGAGAGAGAGAGAGAGATATTTGTTTGTTTGTGTGGGTGGTAGTCGACCCCTGGTGAAAAAAAGAGCTGCATGCTGTGATCTCTTGACGGGTTAAGGAAGTCTCTTGGTATTCAGTTCCATTCTCTTCCACCTGCTGCTAAACCATTTCATTACTGCCCGTGAATGTCCTGGAAGTTGGTTGGTTCATGTAGAAATCACATATTATCCTAAGCTTGTTTTTTCTTCATTGGCAGCAGATGGGTTCCTTTCAGAAGCCTGGGAGGTGCACATGTTGGTAATAAATAGTAATGACCGAAGACTTTAACAAGGCGTTTAATGAAAGGACTTTGAAGTGAACTGTTGAGCCTGGGGTGATGTGGATTATAGTTCTTAACAGGACAGCGGAGGGAGAATGAACTGGCAGGACTGTTGGCATCTAAAAAGGTGAAAAGATTGCAAAGGAAGTCTTCATAGTGGGTCTATTGTTAAAGAAAACATGAAAACTGGAACAACCTGATGTAAGCGCCTTCAATGCATTTATTTCAGTAGCTGATGCCCTTTTTGTTGTTAATGTGTTAATATGGGTGGATGTGAATGTTGCTTTGTGTTAGAAACTGCAGTGGATTGAACACAAGGACCTTTCCAAGTCTTCCCTGATCCTCTGCGCCACTCCTGTTTCCCACTCATTATTCCCCTGACGGATTTAAGAATATCTCAGCATTCAACAAGACTTACCTCTTCTAGTGAAGGAGATTGTGAGTATGGACACACTCGCATAGTCAGTTACTCACCCACCTCACAGCTCTCCCCTTTCATCACACACACACACACACACACACACACACACACACACACACACACTCAGAGAATCAAACATCAAAGGCTTCTACTCTCCTCATAGTAGGTAGCTGCAATAGTTCGGGGGGGCGAGGTCATTAAAATAATACATTTAAAAAAACATCAAAGTGTGAAAATAAAACACATGTAAGTGATTATTTTAGTTGGACTATCCTTTCCTTGGGAGTGAAGAGACTGAAAGTGGAATATTCAGAGAGCCTGTAGACCTTGCAAATCTTTTGATCAAGGGCTTCCCTTCTAACTGCTACAGTTAATTTCATGGAAAGAGTCAGGGCATTTGATGAATTGATATCCCGTGTGAACACAAGGGACTGTTGCAGCTGCAGTACCACAGTGGTGGTGGTAGTGGGGGGGATATGACTTGTGAAGACATTAGAAACTATGCAACACACCGTAGATATGAATAGATTCCTTCTCCAAGTAAATGGGCTGATCGAGAAAGTTGTTGCAATGAATGAGCCACTGTGCTACTTTGATCAAACGATTACAGTTTCTATGAAACATCTTTAGATTGAAGAGAGATTTCTGCCTTATAGGAGCTGGTAACAGCTCATACTTACATTCGGAGCTATAAGAAACCTCATTCATTGCAATCCCTCTGGGATTATACAATTTTACAGATTAACAAGCACACTGCCAGTACAAGGTGGTTCAAGTGTGATTCATTTAACACGGGCACACACCAACACAGTTGTGAAAAAGGCACGAGAGTGCCTCTTCCCCATCAGGAGGCTGAAAAGATTTGGCATGGGCCCTCAGATCCTCAAAAAGTTCTACAGCTGCACCATTGAGAGCATCTTGACTGTTGTCTCTGCTACCGCACGGAAACAACAGGACCCTGAACAGCTTCAGGGTCCTGCATTGACCCCATTTTGCACTAACTCTAATGACACATCACATACGCTGCAGTTACTGTTTATTATCTAGCCTGTTGTCTAGTCACTTTACCCCTGCCTACAGTACCAGTCAAAAGTTTGGACACACATACTCATTCAAGGGTTTTTACTTTATTTTTTTTACTATTTTCTACATTGTAGAAATAATAATAATATAATAATAGTAAAGACATCAAAACTATGAAATAACACATATGGAATCATGTAGTAACCAAAAAAGTGTTAAACAAATTAAAATGTATTTTATATTATAGATTCTTGAAAGTTTGCCTTGATGACAGCTTTGCACACTCTTGGCATTCTCTCAACCAGCTTCACCTGGAATGGTTTTCCAACAGTCTTGAAGTTGTTCCCACATATGCTGACTGCTTTTCCTTCACTTTTCCTTCACTCATCCAACTCATCCAAACCATCTCAATTGGGTTGAGGTCAGGTGATTGTGGAGGACAGGTCATCTGATGCAGCACTCCATCACTCTCCTTCTTGGTCAAACAGCCTGGAGGTGTGTTGGGTCATTGTCCTGTTGAAAAACAAATGATAGTCCCACTAAGCGCAAACCAGATAGGATGGCGTATCGCTGCAGAATGCTGTGGTAGCCATGCTGGTTAAGTGTGCCTTGAATTCTAAATAAATCACAGACCTCTTCCTCCATGCTTAACGGTGGTAACTAACGCATGTGGAGATCATCTCTTCACCTACTCTGTGTGTCACAAAGACATGGCGGTTGGAACCAAAAATCTCAAATTTGGACTCCTCAGACCAAAGGACAAATTTCCACTGGTCTAATGTCCATTGATCATGTTTCTTGGCCCAAGCAAGTCTATTCTACTTATTGGTGTCATTTAGTAGTGTTTTCTTTGCAGCAATTTGACCATAAAGGCCTGATTCACGCAGTCTCCTCTGAACAGCTGATGTTGAAATGTGTCTGTTACTTGAACTCTGAGAAGCATTTATTTGGGCTACAAATTCTGAGGCTTTTAACTCTAATAAACTTATCTTCTGCAGCAGAGGTAACTCTGGGTCTTCCTTTCCTGTGGCGGTCCTCATGAGAGCCAGGTTCATCATAGCGCTTGATGGTTTTTGCGACTGTACTTGAAGAAACTTTCAAAGTTCTTGACATTTTCCCAGATTGACTAACCTTCATGTCTTAAAGTAATGATGGACTGTTGTTTATCTTTGCTTATCATAATATGGACTCTGTATTTTACCAAATAGAGCTATCTTCTGTATACCACCGCTACCTTGTCACAACACAACTGATTGGCTCAAACACATTAAGAAGGAAAGAAATTCCACAAATTAACTTTTAACAAGGCACACCTGTTAATTTAAATGCATTCCAGTTGGCTACCTCATGAAGTTGGTTGAGAGAATGCCAAGAGTGTGCAAAGCTGTCATCAAGGCAAAAGGTGCCTACTTTGAAGAATCTAGAATATATGTAGATTTGTTTAAAAAGGATTGCACAGTTTTTTTCAAATTTCGCCTAAAATGACATTCCACAAATCTAAATGCCTGTATTTCAGGACCTGAAGCAATGATATGCATATTCTTTATACCATTTGAAAGGAAACACTTTGATGTTTGTGGTAATGTGAAATTAATGTAGGACAATATAACACATTAGATCTGTTTTTCAATCAACTTTGAAATGCAAGAGAAAGGCCACAATGTATTATTCCACTTTAGACACAATTTAGATTTAGGCCACTAGATGGCAGCAGTGTATGTACAAAGTTTTAAATTGATCCAATGAACCATTGTATTTCTGTTCAAAATGTTGTGTCAAGTCTTCCCAAATGTGCCTAATTGGTTCATTGATACATTTTCAAGTTCATAACTGTGCACTCTTCTCAAACAACAGCATGGTATTCTTTCACTGTAATATCTACTGTAAATTGGACAGTGCAGTTAGATGAACAATAATTTCAGCTTTCTGCCCATATCTGATATGTCTATGTCCTGGAAATGTTCTTGTTACTTACAACCACATGCTAATCACATTAGCACATGTTAGCTCAACCGTCCCGTGGGGGTTAACGATCCCGTGGAGGTTAACACTTTTTTGGTTACTACATGATTCCATATGTGTTCTTTCATAGTTTTTTATGTCTTCACTGTTATTCTACAATGTAGAAAACAGTCCAAATAAAGAAAAAACCTTGAATGAGTAGATGTGTCCAAACTTTTGACGGGTCCTGTACATCTGGCAAAAAGAGCCAACATCTGCTGAACATTGGTTGTGTTAATTACACGGTGTAGTCTGTTTTGTGGTCATGTTGTTATGCTGTTAAGACCTAGCAGCAATTCAATCTCACTGCTGCTAAAAGCAAGAAGAGGCATTAGACTGAACAGGTCCCTTTTCCATACATACAGTAAATAAGGAAACATGGAAATCGATGCAGATGACAACAACAACAAAAAATCGAGATAAAGGAATGAGGACATTGTGTTCCAGAAAATGGACTTGTGTAAGAATGCACGAGGATGATATATAAAAACAAAAACGGAGAGAGGACAACTTGAAAGGATTTGCATGCGATCAGTGACACTGTAGCAGTCTGTTAAAAGGGGCTTATTTGCATAACAGCAGGATTGCCTTCTAAAAATAATGCTGTGTGTATGTCTGAGTGTCTCTGTGTTGCTGCCTTTTCAGCAGCATCACCACAGTGCCAGGAAACATTTTCAGCTCAGTTCGGCCTTCACATATGTTTGACACACTCTTTCATATCTTTGATACCTGGCATAAAGGAAATACAATTCGGGGCCTTTTGTAGAATTGCAGCCTCTTACTTGTCTTTCAAATAAATGTTTCAATTTGTAGTGAAATTACGAGACACCGCTCACATATCTTTGACTACCTACTTTTGTCTGTTATCAATGGAATATTCTGACACAAAGCTCTATCAGGTGGGCCTATACCCTCAGGAGATGAAATGACATGACACAGAGTCAAATCCCTTTATGCCAGTTGACATGACTTTTCTTTAGTTGTTACTGTAAGCAGCATGCTATTTTTGCTAAAGTGATTGAATGTTTGGGAGCCTAAAGTCAAGTGCTAGGGAGTTTTCAGTGCATTAAAAACTGCCTAATGCTTGTTGTTAAATCCTCTGTGGGCTGAGTTTATTTAAGCTGCTGGGTGAGTCATTTAAAGAGGCTAGAGAGAGAAGAGAGGAGAAGAAAGAGCGAGAAAGGAGAAAGGCTAATCCACAACTAGTTTTCCCACCACCCACAGCCACTTATCACAGGGAGACGTCAGGATGAGAGGGCTAGCGCAGCCAATCGGAAGCCTTGGAGCCATTCTCTATGAGTGAGTGCTTCCACCCCGGTGTTCTTTGTTCACCTCGGTCTTTATCTGGCTTCGGACTGCCATGTAGCTCAGCTAATTGTTTCTATCGCAGGCTGGGTAGTGCCAACCCCCAAGGAAAGTGGTTGTCTGCCTTGGCCTGCTCTGGTTCTGACAAGGTGGCCACTGAGTATTGATGAATAAATACAATAGTCTCTCTCACTCTCTCGCTCTCTCTGCAGCAGACAGGCCCGTCCCTCATGGTAAGAGGAAGTCTTCCTGGCCAGGCCACAACACACAGGCACAGAGACGGGTGCAGCTCAATCAAACAGCCATATTTCACATACCTGCTTGACTCACTATAAAAAGATAAAAGGACATTTTGTCAATTAAGAGCACGGAACAGGAAGAAAAGGCTTTTGTGTCTGATCCTCTTCAGCGAAAGAGCCACAGGGTTCCCTGTATGCAGGTATGTACAAAAAGGCTCACTACAAAACTGCCGACCTTCAGATAAAATGCATAAGCGATACATGCCGTGTGTATATACAGTTAATCCCTCCACATCTTTCACACAGACACAGGAATAACGGAGATCCGCAGAGCATCTAATATATGTAAAACACTGCCAGACCTGACCCCTGAGTACTGCAAGTGTATCTCTCTCTCCCCTATCTCTCCTGTGGGAAGTCGTTTGGGTTGGGAGTGCTGCGATTTTTATTTTATTGGGGGGTTGGTTGGTTGGTTCTGTTGTTTAAGAGATATAGAACACGTCCTGTGTTTGATTCCAGACCTTTTAATAGTGTTTGACTGCCAGGGGAGGGGCTGTTGCACTCCAGTTTGCTGTTGCTCCAAAGGAGTTGCCATAGACATCTTGTCAGGACTGGAGATGCAGCTTCAACACTTTAATTGGACCCATCCAGGCCCTCTACTGTACCAAGAGCCCAGACTGACTCTGTCCATAGACTCCGACCAAGAGCCCAGACTGACTCTGTCCATAGACAGAGCACTGAGACTGAGGATCGATGCTGACTTAACTTAACAAGCAGCGAAACCATAGACCAATCTGTGGTCTGGCTCTTCCAGTTCTGTGATTCAACATGTAGAGGAGACGCAGCTCCATTTATCCTTCAACCTACAGTGACTTGACTTCCGTAGCGTGCTTTCCACCTGAGCAGTTCCAACCGAACAGTGATGCAAAATAAAAACTCCTCACAAATAATTATCGGCTGAGGTTGAGAATCTTGTGTTGCTTTGACGTTAGTTCTTTCATCTTTTTTTTAATGAATAATGTATTGTACTTTAGCATAGCGTAGACATTTGTAATACCAGCTTAGTATGCATGCCATTTATTATACAACTTGTGCCACATATCCAGTGCACTGAGTGGAAGTCTCACTTCTTACAGCAGCCATGGAGGGGGAGAGAGGCCAGAGATTGCACAGCCTAATAGGCCCTTGCAGGCTGGGTGAGGCAAGCTACAGTAGGCAGGGAGGCTGCTGGGCGTTTTCGTCTCAGCCAGGATGTTTAAGGAAAGCACTTACACAAGATAATCTGTGTCCCTCTGCTACTGTTGCTTTCTGGACACATGGCCTGTTTTTAACATTCTTAGCGAGGTGAGTACTAGGCCATCCTGTGTTGCATCAGCCACAGGGAAAATAAAACGGTGACGGGTTCACGTCTGATCAATAATGGACCAAGTGGAGAGGAAAGAGATAATAGCCCCAGTCTGCTTACAACTGAGTTCCTATTGGTCACGGCCTCGTGCATGTTTGTTTAATGCCATCAGGAGTCAACATTAGTCTGATCCAGTGCCTCCTATTTGTAATGTTACTGTAGTTATTAGGAGTTGTCAACATTTGCATGATTAATGACTCTGTTGGCCTCTGTGTCAACAGACATGATTAGCAACAGTATTGGAGCATCTGTTTTACCTCTCTGAGCTCCATAAATTAGCATATGCCCTCCACTCTGCCCAGAAATGTCCGGCTAAGTGTTTTTAACAATTAACAAACTATCGTATACAGGCTATAAGATATGGTAGTTACTATTAGCTAGTAGTTTGTGTAATCCAATTAACAATTAACAAATGGGGACCTGATAAGCGATTGACTGCAGACGTATCTTTGAATGCTAACTAATGATGAATTGTCCTCAATGCATGAACAAAGTAGTTTGTTGTTCAACCATTTATATTATTCATTTGATCCATGCTTTTAGGTGTGCTGTGTAATTTTCATGGCCAGAACACTAAGCAGCTACCAAGGTTACAGCAGCATTGTCAATGATGCTGATGAATTCCTTCTCAAGGTTTCCCTGCCTGTATATACTGTACTGCAGCTGACAACCCCCAGGGGTCCCTGGTCTTTCCAGCGCCACCACCACCATACGGTTCTGTATGCGCATGAGAGAATGGAACCATCTCAGGGGATGGCTAGTTAGAGACGGCAAGGAAAAGGCAATGAGGGATGGGGGGGGGTATAACCTTTTGCTTGTGTGTTAAACCTTCCTAACACGGATTTGTTTTCTACATTCATTATTTATCTGATACAGATCTGGCAGAGAGAGAGAGAGTGATAGAAAGGGAGAGCAGAGGAGACACAATGAAAGGGAGGCAGGAAGAGAGTGGGGAAGTGTAGAAGCGGTATGACTAATGCTAATTGAGTTTCTGCCTTCGTTGCACACGTGCCTCCACATGTCCTTTCTGGTGCATTAGCTCTGCATATTTCAAATAAAATCCCATTTTATTGGTCACATACACATGGTTAGCAGATGTTATTGCGAGTGTAGCGAAATGCTTATAAAAAAAAAAATACTGAACAGTTTCCTAAGGACTTGAAGCGAAGCTGCCATCTCTATTGGCGCCATCTTCCTCATGCTCCTTATTACTATTTAATATGTTTCCTTTTGTGCTCTCTCCCCTTCACTTATTCTGTCTCTTCTCATGTTTTCACTGCAGATGTAAGGTATAGAAGACTACAATTCCCATATTTGCCTTTGCCAGACTGGACCTCTTTGTTTTTTGCTAGACAGGGTTTTCTCTACTCTTTTGCCGAATTCAACCAAAGCCCCTCCTAGGGGAGAGATTTCTGTGCTGACCCCAGACCCCAGCTCCCAGCTCCATGTTAGTTGGGCTTGTTTGACTGGGAAGGGCCCTTGTGGCATAGGGGGGAATTCCGACCTGAGTTAAGCGTGAATAAATGAAACTTAATTCCTTTTTATGCACTTTTCTCCTATGCGTATTCTGACCTTCAACATACATTATTATATATATTTTTACTTTGTTTAACTAGGCAAGTCAGTTAAGAACAAATTCTTATTGACAATGGCGGCCAACCCCGGGCAAATCTGGATGACGCTGGGCCAATTGTGCCCCACCATATGGGACTCCCAATTACGGCCGGATGTGATACATCCTGGATTCGAACCAGGGACTCTTGCACTGAGATGCACTACCTTAGACTGCTTAGCCACTCGGGAGAATAGCATGCTCTTCATCCGTTATTTGTTTGGGGTGGAGATAAAATAAGGTGTGGCAGAGGTGTCTACAGATACACCTTATTCTGACATTGACTTAATTACCTCATAATGCCCCCCACTTTTACGCACGAGGAAACCATGACGTGGAAAAAGCATATACTTCATTTTTTTTAGATAGAAGTAACAGCATTCTACATGCACTGTAATTTATTAATTGATAAGAGCTATTGAAAAGGGCTAGGTAAATGAGTCATCTGTTTGGAAAATGAGATTATAAATACACATAGCAATTGTTTTAGATGATTTGAAAATCATATCAACATGACATGTGTTGCAGCCCCCTGTTCCAGAAGTAGGCTATAAATAGTATTATTTTTATTGTACAGTGCCTGCAGAAAGTATTTATAACCTGTGACTTACATTTTACAGAAATGTTTGCAAATTTATTGAAAATGAAATGCAGAAATATCTAATTTACACACCCCTTTCAATACTTTGTAGAAGCACTAAGAGTCTCGAAGAGCTTTCCACACCTGGATTGTGCAACATTTGCACATTTATTACATTCAAAATTCTTCACGCTTTGTAAAATTGTGACTCATTTCAGGAAAATAGGCGTATCACTACACTACGTGTCACTACTTCACAAGAGACATTTGAACGTAAACTTTTAAAAAACAAATCTAAATGCATTTTTTGGCACATGTGAACTATCATGTGGCTTAATAACAAACTTGTATGCCATCTGTAAATACCAGAGGTGGGACCAAGTCATCTTTTTACAAGTCACAAATAAGTCTCAGCACTCAAGTCCCAAGTCAAGTCTCAAGTCAAGACAGGCAAGTCCGAGTCAAGTCTCAAGTCAAGACCGGCAAGTATCAAGTCAAGTCTCAAGTCCTAAACTTTGAGTTTCGAGTCCTAAACGAGTCATAATGTGCTCTTCACCAAATATAATACCATTTCATATTTTTATCAAGGGTAATAGTTAGTATATTACATTTACGCAAATCATGAATGCTTTTATTACTTTCCAAATGAACGTTATATTTCCATGGAAATACATCGGTAGCCATGAGAAAGACCCCCCTCCCCCGCAAATGTATGTGATCGACTATCAAGGATCACTATGGGGCGCAATCGGGCGATGTAGGCTTGTACACAATCACTCAACCTTAACACACACACACTCTCTGTGGGTGGTTACAGTAGGCTAACGCATTTCAATCGTTTTAGGAACAGCAGTAAAATCAGGCAGGATTTAGGCTACCAACTGCCTAGCCAGTTGTAGCTCAATCTTGGGTGCAATGATCACATTCCCACACTGACTGAATGGGTGGAGGCTCATTGATTTAACGTAACGTTAGCCTACATGCTACACCAGCAAAATTATAAATTATATAGCTGTCGGATATATTAGCCACAACTTTTCGTTCTTTGTGCAGCTTCAAATGACGATCAAAGTCGGAAATTGTTGCGCATCCGTCTGTAATTGTCTTCCATGTTTTGCAAGTTGCAATCCGTTTTTTGTTGATACAGCGTCATCTTTATATCCGAAAATAATAATTTGGGGTATCATCTTTCCAAGGGCTCCATCTGAATTCACCCGCCGACATTCCTCTGCACTGCCACGCACAACTTTTTCTCAGTTGGCACAATTTGATTGGCTGCTGTCCGATTCAAACTGTAATCCGTTAAATGAAGAGTTGATGCCCTGCACTTTTTTTAATAGCATCATTTTTTATATTTGGGCTTGGGGAGGGTATCAAGTCAGGTCGAGTCAAAAGGCTCAAGTCCAAGTTAAGTCACGAATCATTGGTGTTAAAGTCAAAGTCGAGTTGCAAGTCATCGTATTTGTGACTCGAGTCTGACTGGAGTCCAAGTCATGTGACTCGAGTGCACACCTCTGGTAAATACAAATACAATTGTTACATTACAAGCCTTAGTTGGTGAGCTAATGGGTGGGGCTAGACATGCCAAGATATGAGTTTGGATTGGTCTGCCATGTAGCACGCTGTAACATGAGCTGGTCAGTGTGTGTAGGTAACCCTTTCTAATGCGGCTTTTTGAAAGATATCAGGTAGTAGAACTGCAAAGATGTTGCTCTCCACTTTCTGGAAGACTGGGTTTTGAAATCAGTGGAATGCATGGTGGATTTCGAGTATGATCTCTAAGGAGATGGAGAAATTTCTGGCGTTTGATATGCAGACGGAATCGAAAGAGATCGCACAGAAGGCTGTTGTATAAAACACCTCTCCGGATTGCATCTACATATTCAGATATTACATGTTTCTAATTTTGTCAGAAAGTCATTTTAATTTCAAGTGAAAGTGTACTGTTAGCTAGCTAACGTTAGCTGGCTGGCTCGCTAGCTAATTTACGTGTATGTGTGACAATACAGAGGCGGATGCAAGATGCAAGCAACGATGGTTTAATGAATACAGTTACAGCAGCAACAGGACAGACAGACTGTACTCAGACGGAATCCGACCCAGGGACTAGGGCGCGTCTTCTGATGATAGCGTGCTGAGAAATCCAGGGGAGTGTGTCCGGATGGGTAGGAGGGAGCACAGCAGATAATCCACACAAGGGCGGTGAGAGATGAGCACGGACACACGACACAAACTCAGAGAAGTAACAACGATCTGACAACAAGAAACACTGGTTACAGAACATATAAAAGGGAAGATAAGTGATTCCAGCTGGCACAGACAATCAGGCCGAGATTGGGAACCACGCCCACACAAACACGGGAGAGAGAGAGAGAGAGAGAGAGAGAGAAAGAGGGAGGCAGTGGATTCATGAACCGTGACAATACCCCCCCCCCCCCTAGGGAGGCGTTCCCAGGCGAATTTACCTGTCGATTGAAATCATCGATAAGGGAGTGATCCAGAATGTCCCTAGCAGGTACCCAACTTCTCTCCTCCGGGCCGTAACCCTCCCAGTCCACCAGGTACTGGAATCCGCGTCCCCTCCTTCTAGAGTCCAAAATACGATTGACAGAAAAGGTGGGTTCCCCATCAACAAGTCGTGGCGGCGGGGGAACCGGGACCGGCGGGTTAATGCGTGCCTGAAACACAGGTTTTATTTTAGACACATGAAAGGTAGGATGAATTCTCCTATACGCCGGAGGAAGCTTGAGCCGGACCGCCACCGGACTAATGATCCTGGTGACTTTGAACGGGCCGATAAATTTGGGGGCAAGCTTGTTCGAAACGGATCGGAGTGGAATGTTCTTAGTAGAAAGCCACACTCTTTGGCCAACGACGTATACCGGAGGCTTCGACCGGTGGCGATCGGCCTTAGCCTTGGTGCGCGCCCCCACCCGGAGAAGAGTCTCACGGGCTCTGCTCCATGCGTGACGGCACCTCTGGATGAAAGCGTGAGCGGAGGGAACAGTGACCTCGGACTCCGTACTGGGAAAGATAGGTGGCTGGTAACCTAAACTACACTCAAACGGAGAGAGACCCGTGGCTGCCACTGGCAACGAATTGTGAGCGTACTCAACCATAGAGAGTTGTTGACTCCAGGAAGAGGGATTCTTAGAAACCAAACATCGCAACACTCTCTCCAAATCTTGGTTGGCCCTCTCCGTTTGACCGTTGCTCTGGGGATGAAACCCTGAAGACAGGCTGACACTCGCTCCCAGTAACCTACAAAACTCTTGCCAAAACTTGGACACAAATTGGGGCCCCCTGTCAGAAACTACGTCCATCGGCAGGCCATGTAAGCGAAAGACGTAATCCACGACAGTTACCGCTGTCTCCTTGGCAGATGGTAATTTAGGCAAGGGAATAAAATGAGCCGCCTTCGAGAACCGGTCCACCACGGTCAAAACAACCGTCTTGCCCTGGGAGGGCGGGAGGGCGGTAACAAAATCTAGCGCGATGTGGGACCAGGGTCTCGAAGGGACCGACAGCGGTTGGAGTAACCCATCTGGGGGTCGATTAGAAGTCTTCCCAGTGGCACAAACCGAGCAAGCCAAGACAAAACTGTGAATGTCACGAGCCATCAGTGGCCACCAAAAGCGTTGCTTAACCAAAAAGCTAGTGCGGCTGACTCCTGGATGACACGCTACGTTGGAGCAATGCCCCCACCGAATAACATCGGACCGACACCCCTCCGGCACAAACAACCGATTAGGCGGGCAACCGGGCGGAGGCGTTACCCCTTCTAAGGCCGTTTTGACCCTCGATTCAACCTCCCATGTTAGTGTGGAGACCACTAGGGTCCCGGGTAGGATGCACTCGGGAGTGGATGGGCGTTCGGAATGGTCAAAAATGCGAGAAAGGGAATCGGGTTTGACATTCTTGGAACCCGGGCGATACGAGAGAGAGAAGTCAAAACGTCCGAAAAAGAGTGCCCACCGCGCCTGCCTGGAGTTGAGTCGCTTGGCGGTTCTGATATATTCTAAATTCTTGTGATCGGTCCAAACTATAAAAGGTACCCCCGAACCCTCTAACCAATGGCGCCACTCCTCCAGTGCTAACTTCACTGCCAACAACTCTCTGTTGCCAATGTCGTAGTTGCGTTCCGCAGGTGATAACCGGTGGGAAAGGAACGCGCAAGGGTGCATCTTGTCGTCAGAAGAGGAACGTTGAGAAAGTACCGCACCTACCCCCACCTCTGAAGCGTCCACCTCCACCACGAACTGACGCGAGGGATCGGGAGCTATGAGGATGGGAGCCGAAACAAAGCGGCTCTTGAGTTTGGTGAATGCAGCCTCGGCTGTATCGGACCACCTGAACGTCACTCTGGGGGAGGTTAAGGCGGTAAGAGGAGCGACTATCTGGCTAAAGTTGCGAACGAAACGCCGGTACAAATTGGCGAATCCCAGAAACCTCTGTAGGGCCTTACGGGAATCTGGGCTTGGCCAATCCACCACAGCCTTAACCTTGTCAGGATCCATGCGAATACCTTCAGTCGAGACGATGTAACCTAGGAATGGAACGGATTGTGCATGAAAAGTGCATTTCTCCGCCTTGACAAAAAGTCCATTCTCCAACAACCTCTGAAGCACTCGTCTGACGTGCTGAACGTGTTCCTGGAGAGAAGAAGAAAAAATCTGTATGTCATCCAGGTAAACATATATGAACTGATCAATCATGTCTCTCAGCACGTCATTGACGAGTGCCTGGAAAACCGCTGGGGAGTTGGATAGCCCAAAAGGCATGACCAAATATTCGAAGTGCCCTCTGGGGGTGTTAAACGCGGTCTTCCATTCGTCCCCCCCCCTTATGCGAACCAAATGATATGCATTCCGTAAATCCAACTTAGTGAACACGGATGCTCCCTGTAACCTTTCAAAGGCTGAGGACATCAACGGTAAGGGATAGGTATTCTTCACTGTGATGTTATTCAACCCACGGTAATCAATGCAAGGACGCAGAGAACCGTCCTTCTTCCCCACAAAGAAGAACCCCGCCCCTGCTGGAGAAGAGGAAGGACGAATGAATCCAGATGCCAGAGAATCAGAGATGTATCTCTCCATAGCCTCCCTCTCAGGAACAGAGAGTGAATATAACTTGCCTTTAGGCGGAGACTCACCTGGCAATAATTCTATTGCACAGTCATAGGGACGATGCGGAGGAAGAGAAGCAGCACGGGACTTACTGAACACCTCCTTCAGGTCGAGGTATTCAACGGGCACGTTAGACAAATCCACTGCCTCCTCTAGAAACACAGAATCAGACACAGACGAACAAGCAGACACCAAACAGGACTCAAGGCACTTGTTACTCCACATGGATATAGAGTTATGACCCCAGTCAACTCTGGGGTTGTGTTGGGTGAGCCAAGGGTGGCCGAGAACTAATGGTGCAAGGGGTGAGTCCATGAGTAGAAATGATAGTGTCTCAGTGTGATTGCCAGAAGTGATGAGTGTGATAGGTTCAGTGGTGTGAGAAATGTTGGGGAGTTCTTGACCATTGAGAGCGTTGACGGATATCTTGTGCGAGAGTGAGGTGATAGGAATCTGGAGTTTGTGAGCGAGCTTGAAGTCCATGAAATTACCCTCTGCTCCTGAGTCCAGTAAGGCTTGGGTGTCGTGCGTGTGGGTGGCCCATCTTAGTCTTACCGGGAGGAGAGTAGATGATGAGGTCTTCTCTGTGGTGACACCACCCGATAGTAGCCTCATGCTTACTACCGGGCCTGATCTTTTGCCGGGCAGGAGTGGATAAAGTGGCCCGCTCTACCACAGTAGAGACAGAGTCCTTGGGATCTCCGCCTCTCCCTCTCTTCCCGGGAGAGGCGAGCTCTCCCCAGCTGCATGGGTTCGTGAGCGGAGGCTGAACTGGCCGTGTTCCCGCCGCTGGCATGCCCGGCGGCCAATACGACTCAGACGAGCGTCAACCCTCAAGGCTAGTTCCACTAGTCCATTTAAATTCCTGGGAAGGTCCAGAACATAAATCTCCTTCTGGATCCGGTCCTCCAGCCCATGCAGGAACATGTCCCACTGCGCCTCCTCGTTCCACTGACACTCTGCGGCCAGAGTGCGGAATTGGATGGAGTATTCCGATACTGAACGGTCTCCTTGGCGAAGGTCAGCGAGTAGTCTGGCCGCCTCCCTACCCGCCACGGCCCGATCGAAGACCCTTCTCATCTCCTCGGAGAGTGTCTGGAAAGAGGTGCAGCATGGGTCCTGGTTCGCCCACACCGCCGTTCCCCAAAGAGCCGCTTTGCCTGATAGCAGTGTGAGTACGAATGCTACCTTAGACTGTTCACGGTTGAAGGTCCGTGGCTGCAACGAGAATTGCATGGAACATCTCGTAAGAAAAGCTCTGCAATAGTCAGGATCACCTGAATAACCGTCTGGTGTCGGTAGCCGTGGCTCTAGCTGGGAATCCGGCTCTGGCGGGGCGGGTTGAACTGCCGGTGTAGGTGGCGCAGCGAGACCCCTCAGATGTCGTAATTGTTGGGTCAGCTGGGATACCTGCGTCACAAGGGCTTGTACTGCCCGACCTGTGCTGGAGATGTTCTCCTCTTGTTGATCCATTCTCGTGATACTGCGGGAAATGAATTCGGTCAGACTCGTTGAACTCGCTGCATCCATGGTCTGGTCAGATCGTTCTGTGACAATACAGAGGCAGATGCAAGATGCAAGCAACGATGGTTTAATGAATACAGTTACAGCAGCAACAGGACAGACAGACTGTACTCAGACGGAATCCGACCCAGGGACTAGGGCGCGTCTTCTGATGATAGCGTGCTGAGAAATCCAGGGGAGTGTGTCCGGATGGGTAGGAGGGAGCACAGCAGATAATCCACACAAGGGCGGTGAGAGATGAGCACGGACACACGACACAAACTCAGAGAAGTAACAACGATCTGACAACAAGAAACACTGGTTACAGAACATATAAAGGGAAGATAAGTGATTCCAGCTGGCACAGACAATCAGGCCGAGATTGGGAACCACGCCCACACAAACACGGGAGAGAGAGAGAGAGAGAGAGAGAGAGAGAGAGAGAGAGAGAGAGAAAGAGGGAGGCAGTGGATTCATGAACCGTGACAGTATGATCTGTGTAGTAATATTATTCCTATCTCAGAGCCATTTGTATTGCTAGTTAAAGCCTAATGTTAGCTAGCTAACATTGAACCTGGTTGGTTAGCTACCTGCAGATTCATGCAGGGTAATAACATTAGGAATTGGGAGCTAGCTACATGTCTAAACAAAATACTACACTATGCAAGTAGCCATTTCAAAAGAATGTTTCAAAAGAACTGTCGATAGACGTAACTGGTAAATTCGCTCTGGCTATCTACTTAGAATTCAGAGCACTTGTGCCAGAGCGCAGAATAACTGACACTTTTTACGAACGCTCAACACCCGTTGAATATGGCCGGTGTTAGTAAATGTGGGCAAAAAAAGCAGATTTAAATTGTTGACTTAAAAAGTCACCTTTGCCCTCATGGTGAAATCCTTGAGCATTTTACTTCCTCTCCAGCAACTGAGTTAGGATGCCTGTATCTTTGTAGTGACTGGCCGAAATGATTGATACACCATCCAAAGTGTAATTGATGACATCATCATGCTCAAAGGGATATTCAATGTCTGCTGTTTTTTATTTTTACCCATCTACCAATAGGTGCCCTTCTTTGCGAGGCATTGGAAAACCTCCTTGGACTTTGTGGTTGAATCTGCGTTTGAAATTCACTGCTTGTGTCAAGTTCTGACCTTAGTCCTTTTGTTATGTCTTTGTTTTAGTATGGTCAGGGCGTGAGTTGGGTGAGTTGTCTATATGAGTTTTTCTATGATTTGCTATTTCTGTGTTTGGCCTGGTATGGTTCTCAATCAGAGGCAACTGTCAATTGTTGTCCCTGATTGAGAACCATATTTAGGGAGCCTGTTTTCTATTGTGTTTTGTGGGTGATTATTTTCTGTTTTCGGTTGTTTCTCTTTGTTATTTTTGTTATTTCCGTGTTCATTTGAATAAATATGGACACTTACCACGCTGCACCTTGGTCCTCACCTTCTTCCACCATCGACGACCGTTACAGCTTGACTGAGGGACCTAAACAGATAATTGTAAGTGTGGGATACAAAGATGAGGTAGGCATGCAAAAATCATGTTAAACACTATTATTGTAGTCCATGCAACTTATTATGTGACTTGTTAAGCAAATTATTACTCCTGAACTTATTTAGGCTTGCCATAACAAAGGGGTTGAATACTTATTGACTCTAGACATTTCAGGTTAACATTTTTAAGACATTTGTAAAAATGTGATATTATGGGATATTGTGTGTAGGCCAGTGACCAAACAAAATGCAATTTAATCTATTTTAAATTCAGGCTGTAACACAACAACATTTTGAAAAAATGGTTTGTCAAGATCGGCGTGGAAGAACTTGACTGGCCGGCACAGAGACCTAACCTCAACCCTATGGAACACCTTTGGGATGAAATGGAACCCCAACTGCGAACCAGGCCTAATCGCCCAACATTAGTGGCCGACCTCACTAATGCTCTTTTGGCTCTTGTTGGAAGCAAGTCCCCGCAGCAATGTTCCAACATCTAGTGGAAAGCCTTCCCAGAAGAGTGGAGGCTGTTATAGCAGCAAGGGGTGACCAACTCCATAATAATGCCCGTGATTTTGGATTGAGATGTTCGACGAGCACGTGTCCACATACTTTTGCCGTATACGCTTACAATGGTGTGCTCGGTTTTTCGAGGTAACAAATACATTTTCCCAAATGGTATCCCAGTTCAGGTCGTGCCCCAATCCCTCCATTTCGCAGTTACATCCCGGAGTGGCACCCAATGTAGAGCATTTAACCGACAGCAGGCAATCATAAGTGGCAGAGACCATTGTAGAAGTTAATGAAGGGTCAGTCCATGTAAGCAGATGTTAACGGCGAATCCCATGTTACACCTTAAGCTTTTAACATAGACCTTAACTGTAAGGTAAGATGAGAAAATAACATTTAGTCCGCCGAGTACATTCATTTTTACTATCTCACTCCTAACTGCAAATCAGAGGTGATCTCCTCTTTTAGTTGGACGTAGTTCCTTCTGCAAACTTGGGAAGATTTAGTGGGTATGTATATGCCCAAATCAATAAAGTCTGCCTCGTGCCACTGCCCTGGAGATGCAGCAGGCAAAGTAAGCAATTTAGCAGGGCTATTTAGGGGCACCAGTATAGATTTCCCCAGTTTATTTTATATCCAGAGACTGAACCGAAAATATTAAATAATTTGAGAATCTGTGGAATGAAGTTTGAAATGTCTGAGGTATAGATTAAGGTGTCATCGGCATAGAGTGGGTGAATATTGATAGGTGAAATAAGTGGGTCCAATCTAATCGCTTGAAAAGACAGGGTGATAATGGACATCCTTGTTTTGTGGAACGTAAAACAGAAACTATTGGCTAGAATGTTTCCCGTCTGCACAACTGCTTGGGATGCACAATACAATGTTTTTAACATGGAGATAAATCCTTTACCAAAAAAAAAAACAGGATTCCAAAACACACTACATAGTTCCATTGTAGCCTATCAAAGGCTTTTTCTGCATCCAAACTAAAAACTGCAGCAGGGACTAGGTCAATTTCGGACTCATTTATGATATGGACATCTAATATTGTCTGACGCTAAACGACCCTTTATAAACCCAGTTTGATCATCGCTAATTAGATTTCCTACAAAGCAGTTACAATCTAATGGCAAGTACCTTTGCAAACAGCTTGGTTTTCAAACCAGTGTTTTTCATGATTCATACATACTAACCTTAAAATTTGCCTTAATAATCTACAAGATCAGAGCATTTTTAAATCTACCAGGTGGTGCTGAAACTGAGATGAAATATGCATATATTTAGATAGCTTTCTTTCATTAATCCCTAATATTCTGAACCAGTTCTCTCGACGTAGTCTAGCGAGTCTGTCTACAAAATTCGAATTAAAGGTACACCGTATTTAAAGGGATGGCTTAAGTCAAATGTATTGAAAACCCTATTGAATGAAAACTCTGCGAGAAAATCTGTTGTCCAGCAAGTGCTTTTTAGCAGTTGAATGAAATGTTTTCAGCACACGCAAGGGAACCACACCTACAAAGCCCGTTACGCACCTGCATAAGGTAAGTCTGAATACCAACTAATGAGAAGTACGTAGGAAAGGCGTACTTAGGAAAGTCTGAATCGGGCCTATAGTGCTTTGTTTCAGTGCCACACTGGCAGACAGCTCCTGTCAACATAGTGTTCATTCAGAGTAGTCTCTCAGTGGTCATCACTCACTCATCTGGATCAGCTTTGATTGTATTTAGGTGACCACATGCATATTGCCTCTCAACTGGTCAACTAGTTAGTAATCATTCCATTTAACAAGGATGAATAAACATTCATTTGCATGAGTTATGAGCATGCTTAGAGCTTTATGACTGCAACAGCCTCAAATTCTATCCCTCCTAGCACGGCATCCACTTCAGAGGTTAAATGCCCTCGGTCTGGTGGAGCGCTTTAGCTGAGACTGTCATAGTGATTTCCATAATCAAACATTGAAGCACTCGAATACAAAGAGAGACCGTGATGGTTACACTCCATGAATTTAGAATCACAGCTTCAGAACTACCCTCAAAATACCCACAGGCTACTGTGCTGTTTTTCAGTATGTCCATTTATTTTGGTATTATCCCTTATTCTAAATCTTCCCCCACCCCCCGTCCCTACACATTTTGGCTCTGTTCCCTGTGTGCTGGAGTAAGCTCTTGAGATGAGAAAGGTAGGGAGGGAGAGCTGAGCAGAATACTGAAGCATCTTTTCGCAGTGCGCACTCGGTAGAGAGGATCCACCTGCAACTCTATGGAAATACCCAGGGACCGCAACAAAGGAGAGCAGATCCCTGGCGATAATGGGAGGGAGGGAGGGAGACTAAGAAGGGAGCGAGCAATTAAGATGGAATAGCCTTTCGGCCTAAACATTTCCACATGCAGTAGGTACATTGGATATCACAATTTTTAGGGAGAAGGGAGATGCTATCGTGTCTTTAGATGGGGTTTTTTGCGCATAATTTAATCTACATGTCTATTTACCATCCCCATACATGGAAAAATACTATACTATGGTATAAATAGTATTCACTGTAGTGTTTTTGCAGACTAAAGTCTGCAATACTGTAGTATTTACCTGTAGTATACTGTAGTATACTCTAGTATTTACAGTTAACTGCGGTATAAAAACTGTAGTATTTACTATAGGACTTTACTGTAGTGTTTTTGTGGACTGTCGTATACTCTAGTATTTCTGTAGTATTTTTGCAGATATTACTGTAGTTTTTACTTTCGTGTTTTTGTTTTATTATCTTTGACTTAGAAGTAGAGATATTCTCCTTGAGGAAACCTACTGGAGAATTACTACAATATCACATTTTCCAGAACCTGTAGGCAGGTAGGACTGGGGACTGAACGGATAGTTCAGAGCTTCTGCTCTTTTCTATAACCTGTAGGAGACCTAATATATCGTCTACTCTTGCCATGTAGGTTTCTCAGTTATGGGTGGCACATATTGGCATGTACTGTAGAGGAGGGGAATGGGTGTAGTGCATTTACCGTAAATACTGTAGTATTTGTTTTTGTAGACTGTAGTGATTTTGCGGACATTATTGGAGTATTTACTTTAGTATTCAACAGTATACTACAACGTTCTATATTAAGTACCACACGCGATCGAGGGATATGACAGCATGTAGTATTCTTTGGTAGTATTCTACAGTATAATACCGTTTACTGATGAAGTCTATAATAAGTACTGTATTCTATAGTAAACTGTATTATTTTTTAATGTGGGCCTATCAGTTGGTATGAGTTTTGAGTCATGGACCCAGTTAAGGGGACGATGATCTGAAGACGGCTGTCGTTTACTTTGAGGATTTGTTCCTGCCGCTGACATCTAGACACTGCAAGGCAGGCACAGCTCATTACTCTCTGCTGTCAATCAAAGCCTTGTCAATCCTGCTCCTCTGCTCTGAGTGGCTCCAACCCGTCAATCTTTTTAACTGGGCTCCAGCCGATTACATCATCTTAATGAATGTTTCACTTTTTGTAACATCTCATTTGTACACGTGCCTTGCCTTGGCTTGTAGGTATGTCAACGTTGATTTGTGGAGTGAAGTAGCATGTCGTCTTTGACTTAAGTTAAGCTTTAGCCAAGTGTGCCACTGCTTATGGCAATAACAGCTTTGGATGAGGCTGTCTTGAGCTCGCTCCAGTTTATTTCACCCAATGAGCCTTATTTGGCTGTCACTCAACCAAAGCAGTGGTGAGCAAAACTTAAGGTTACTTGCGTAACCCTGGTTCTCTGATATTATGAGGGATATACACTACATATCCAAAAGTATGTGGACACTCCTTCAAATGATTGGATTGGGAATTTCAGCCAAATCCGTTGCTGACAGGTGTGTAAAATTTAACATGCAACCATGCAATCTCCGTAAACAAACATTGGCAGTAGAATGGCCCATACTGAAAAGCTCAGTGACTTTAACTTCTTAAGGCAAGGGGGCAGTATCCTGAATTTCCGGATGACTGACGTGCCCAAAGTAAACTGCCTGTTACTCAGGCCCAGAAGCTAGGATATGCATTGGATAGAAAACACCATCCAGACATTTTTTGGAGGTGAGCTCACAGACCTTTTCAATGCAAGCCTATGGGATATACAAAACAAATAGCTCCCAGATTGCAGTTCCTATGGCTTCCACTAGATGTCAAAAGTCTTTATAGTTTTTTTCCCTCATTAATCTACACACGATACCCCATAATGTTTGAAAATATGTGTGTATGTATGTATATATATTTATATATAAATATATATATATATATATATATATATATACACACAGTGGGGAGAACAAGTATTTGATACACTGCCGATTTTGCAGGTTTTCCTACTTACAAAGCATGTAAAGGTCTGTAATTTTTATCATAGGTGTAATAATTTATCATAGGTAAACTGTGAGACTGAATCTAAAAAGAAATCCAGAAAATCACATTGTATGATTTTTAAGTAATTCATTTGCATTTTATTGCATGACATAAGTATTTGATCACCTACCAACCAGTAAGAATTCCGGCTCTCACAGACCTGTTAGTTTTTCTTTAAGAAGCCCTCCTGTTCTACACTCATGACCTATATTAACTGCACCTGTTTGAACTCGTTACCTGTATAAAAGACACCTGTCCATACACTTAATCAAACAGACTCCAATCTCTCCACAATGGCCAAGACGAGAGAGCTGTATAAGGACATCAGGGCTAAAATTGTAGACCTGCACAAGGCTGGGATGGGCTACAGGACAATAGGCAAGCAGCTTGGTGAGAAGGCAACAACTGTTGGTGCAATTATTAGAAAATGGAAGAAGGTCAAGAATACGGTCCTCACCCTCGATCTGGGGCTCCATGCAAGATCTCACCTCGTGGGGCATCAATGATCATGAGGAAGGTGAGGGATCAGCCCAGAACTACACGGCAGGACCTGGTCAATGACCTGAAGAGAGCTGGGACCACAGTCTCAAAGAAAACCATTAGTAACACACTACGCCGTCATGGATTAAAATCCTGCAGCTCACGCAAGGTCCCCCTGCTCAAGCCAGCCCGTCTGAAGTTTGCCAATGACCATCTGGATGATCCAGAGGAGGAATGGGAGAATGTGGTCTGATGAGACAAAAATAGAGCTTTTTAGTCTAAACTCCACTTGCCATGTTTGGAGGAAGAAGAAGGATGAGTACAACCCCAAGAACACCACCATCCCAACCGTGAAGCATGGAGGTGGAAACATTCTTTGGGGATGCTTTTCTGAAAAGGGGACAGGACGACTGCACCGTATTGAGGGGAGGATGGATGGGGCCATGTATTGCAAGATCTTGGCCAACAATCTCCTTCCCTCAGTAAGAGCATTGAAGATGGGTCGTGGCTGGGTCTTCCAGCATGACAACGAGCCCGAAACACACAGCCAGGGCAACTAAGGAGTGGCTCCGTAAGAAACAACTCAAGGTCCTGGAGTGGCCTAGCCAGTCTCCAGACCTGAACCCAATAGAAAACCTTTGGAGGGAGCTGAAAGTCCATATTGCCCAGCGACAGCCCCAAAACCTGAAGGATCTGGAGAAGGTCTGTATGGAGGAGTGGGCCAAAATCCCTGCTGCAATGTGTGCAAACCTGGTCAAGAACTACAGGAAACGTATAATCTCTGTAATTGCAAACAAAGGTTTCTGTACCAAATATTAAGTTTGCTTTTCTGATGTATCAAATACTTATGTCATGCATTAAAATGCAAATTAATTACTTAAAAATCATACAATGTGATTTTCTGGATTTTTGTTTTAGATTCCGTCTCTCACTGTTGAAATGTACCTATGATAAAATGTACAGACCTATACATCCTTTGTAAGTAGGAAAACCTGCAAAATCGGCAGTGTTTCAAATACTTGTTCTCCCCACTGTATTATTTTTTTAATTGTTATGAAGCTGAAATATCACATTTACAGTGCCTTCGGAAAGTATTCAGACCCCTTGACTTTTTCCACATTTTGTTCCGTTACAGCCTTTAAATTTTTTTTGATTCAATCGTTTTTTTCCCTCATAAATCTACACACAATAACCCAAAATGACAAAGAAAAAATGTTTTTTAGACATTTTTGCTAATAAAAATAAAAACGGAAATATTACAATAAGTATTCAGACCCTTTACTCAGTACTTTGTTGAAGCACCTTTGGCAGCGATTACAGACCTGAGTCTTCTTGGATATGAAGCTACAAGCATGGCACACGTATTTGGGGAGTTTCTCCCATTCTTCTCTGGAGATCCTCTCACACTCTGTCAGGTTGGATCGGGAGCATCGCTGCATAGCTATTTTCAGGTCTCTCCAGGGATGTTAGATCGGGTTCAAGTCCGGGTTCTGGCTGGGCCACTCAAGAACATTCAGAGACTTGTCCTGAACCCACTCCTGCGTTGGCTGTGTGCTTAGGGTCGTTGTCCTGTTGGAAGTGAACCTTCGCCCCAGTCTGAGGTCCTGAGTGCTCTGGAGTAGGTTTTCATCAAGGATCTCTCTGTACCTGGCTCCATCTTTCCCTCGATCATGGCTAGTCTCTCACTCCCTGCCACTGAAACACAAGCCCACAGCATGATGCTGCCACCACCATGCTTCACCGTAGGGATGGTGCCAGGTTTCCTCCAGACTTGACGCTTGGCATTCAGGCCAAAGAGTTCAATCTTGGTGTCATAAGACCAACGATCTTGTTTCTCATGGTCGGAGAGTCCTTTAGGTGCCTTTTGGCAAACTCCAAGCAGGCTGTCATGTGCCTTTTACTTAGGAGTCTGGCCACTCTACCATAAAGGCCTAAATGGTCACAGCTGCAGAGATGGTTGTCCATCTGGAAGTTTCTTCCATCTCCACAGAGGAACTCTGGAGCTCTGTCAGAGTGACCATCGGGTCCTTGGTCACCTCCCTGACCAAGGGCCTTCTCCCCAGATTGCTCAGTTTGGCCGGGCGGCCATCTCTAGGAAGAGTCTTGGTGGTTCCAAACTTCTTCCATTTAAGAATGATGGAGGCCACTGTGTTCTTGGGGACCTTCAATCCCCAGATCTCTTTGGAAAATTCCTTCAACCTCATGGCTTGTTTTTTGCTCTGACATGCACTGTCAACTGTGGGACCTTATATAGACAGGTGTGTGCCTTTCCAAATCATGTCCAATCAATTGAATTTATCACAGGTGGACTCCAATCACGTTGCAGAAACTTCTCATGGGATGATCAATGGAAACATGGTGCACCTGAGCTCAATTTCAAGTCTCATAGTAAAGGGTCTGAATACTTATGTAATAAGGTATTTCTGTTTTTATTTTTAATATGTTTGCAAAAATGTCTAAAATCCTGTTTTTGCTTTGTCATTACGGGGTATTGTGTGTTGATTGATGAGGGAAGAATTCATTAAATCCATTTTAGAATAAGGCTAAAACATAACAAAAGGTGGAAAATAAGTAAAGGAGTCTGAATTACATTCCGAATGCACAATGGCCACTTTGCCCGCAAAAGGCATGGACTTTTTTAGCGGGCATTATGGCCACACAGGGGGAATGCGCCGAGAAATTCGAGGCCTGGTGAGAATATTATTCAGTGCTTGTCAAATTGTGAATGAGCGACTGATTTAAGTGTGTAAAGCCTGTGCGTGAAACAAAGCAGAGCTCATGCCTTTCATGCAACTTTTTTTCAAATCATCATCAGAGTCACATCATGCAGCCAGAATGTTTTAAAAATCAAAGCATATAGCCCACCGTTTGTATCGGAGTTGCATAAATCATTCTAAATTAAGCATAATATTAAGTACCTGTTTCTTTATTAACGGCTCAACACAGGAAAGCATGTGCGCACTCCCTCGGAAATCGTTTGGACAAAATATCCTTTCTATTTTATTTTATTCTATTTCATGCTCAATAGTTTTTTTCACACTATAAAATAATATCAAATTAATGCCATTGAATTTATAAGCAAATTTTGTCGGCTAAATTAACCAGTGTAGCCCACAGCCATATGGCATAGCCGGATCAGGGCCTAATTATCATACTCTGTTCTTCTAAAATACACTACATTTTCTTCATATCATATCAAGACTTGTCTAAAATAAATAATGTATTTATTGTGATGGTGTAGGCTACATTAAATGGATTTGTTAGACTTTTAAAATGTAGATGTTCCAAAGGTCTGCGTCAGTGGCTTGTAGGCTATGCGTGGAAGATTCTAAATGTGTTTGTTAATTAATGGTCAATTACCGTGAGACCGGCAGTTATTTGCTTGACATTCACAGACTGACAGAATATCATGACCAGCCCTAGCCAAGCCCTGGAAAAATGTTTGAAGGTCCTTGGGGTAGCCATCCAAGATGTCAGCCCATGAGGGCTGGGTCTGTGCGGTAGTTTTCACGCTCAAAGTAAATGTGGGAGATGAAACAGACTAAGCTGTTCTGTGGACGCATGACTGGGGGTTGTCAAATTTTGCTTGCGCGTGTACGAGACCCAGGCAGATGACACACAGATGGTTCATGTCCTTGCCTGAACTGGTTTCACCGCATGGACACGGATGTGCCGGTGCTGCGGCAGGGGCCGGGCTTTGCTCGGTACCCCTTGGGCCGAGCTAGCAGGCTCCATGGCTACAAAAAACAGCTAATTCGAGGACAAAGCGAGATAATAGCCACATGGGCTAATTGCCAAGCTAGTTAGCACAATGCTAGCCGGAGAAGCCAGTCTTTTAACAATGAGTGTAGCTAGCGTACGCCTCGTGACCTAGTATCCTAGCTAATTAGCACAATTTATTTTTTTACTCCTTTTTCACCCCAATTACGTGATATCCAATTGGGAGTTACAGTCTTGTCCCATCGCTGCAACTCCCATACAGACTCAGGAGAGTCCTCCAAAACACGACCACGCCAAGACGCACTGCTTCTTGACCCACTGATCGCTTAACCCAGAAGTCAGCCGCACCAATGTGTCAGAGGAAACACTGTACAGTTGGCGACTGAAGTCAACGTGCATGCGCCCGGCCGCCACAAG
Organism: Oncorhynchus kisutch; assembly: GCF_002021735.2. NCBI lineage: Eukaryota > Metazoa > Chordata > Actinopteri > Salmoniformes > Salmonidae > Oncorhynchus > Oncorhynchus kisutch. The sequence continues at coordinate 5,501,928 of NC_034201.2, read as the reverse complement.
GAGTCGCTAGAGCACGATGGGACAACGACATCCCAGCTGGCCAAACCCTCCCCTAACCAGGATCAAACCCAGACCAGGATCAAACCCGGATCTGTAGAGGCACCTCTAGCACTGCGATGCAGTGCCTTAGACTGTAGTTAGCACAATGTTAGCCAACGGAAGAAGACAAAGGGAAGAAAATGCCAAAAAGCTAATTCTTACCTGAAACGAAAACGTTGCTTTCTGTAAAGTCACCCAACGCAGAAGACGAGAGCTGTAAAAACCTGAACTCGGCGGCGTAACCTCACGACACACCTGCAAACAGTTGAACAAAAAACAGATCAAGTTGTGCTGAGGAGAGCTTAGAGTAGTACTCTTTGTGAAGAAGAGAAGTGATAATTATCAGCGGGGGGCGAGTTGCTCTTTACGTTGAGGGGAGGGGCTCGCCTCATTCGCCACTCGACCTGTATGTCTCCGACAGACGTGTGTGATTGGTTCTCTTTCAACAAATAATTGAAAGAGAACCGAAGAAAATTGGGTTTTCAATGATTCCACTTTAGTAGAGTTACACAGGAGAAGCACATAATTGTATGACAGTCTCTTGTAGAGGCTTAATCTCTCTCCCAGACAGACAGACACTCAGACAGACATACATTGGGTCAAAAAAGTATTTAGTCAGCCACCAATTGTGCAAGTTCTCCCACTTAAAAAGATGAGAGGCCTGTAATTTTCATCATAGGTACACTTCAACTATGACAGACAAAATGAGAAAAAAAATCCAGAAAATCACATTGTAGGATTTTTAATGAATTTATTTGCAAATGATGGTGGAAAATAAGTATTTGGTCAATAACAAAGTGGCTTGGCCACTCCAGGACCTTGAAATGCTTCTTTACGAAGCCACTCCCTCGTTGCCGGTGCGGTGTGTTTGGGATCATTGTCATGCTGAAAGACCCAGCCACGTTTCATCTTCAATGCCCTTGCTGATGGAAGGAGGTTTTCACTCAATCTCACGATACATGGCCCCATTCATTCTTTCCTTTACACGGATCAGTCGTCCTGGTCCCTTTGCAGAAAAACAGCCCCAAAGCATGATGTTTCCACCCCCATGCTTCACAGTAGGTATGGTGTTCTTAGGATGCAACTCAGCATTCTTTGTCCTCCAAACACGACGAGTTGAGTTTTTACCAAAAAGTTCTATTTTGGTTTCATCTGACCATATGACATTCTCCCAATCTTTTTCTGGATCATCCAAATGCTCTCTAGCAAACTTCAGGCGGGCCTGGACATGTACTGGCTTAAGCAGGGGGACACGTCTGGCACTGCAGGATTTGAGTCCCTGGCGGCGTAGTGTGTTACTGATGGTAGGCTTTGTTACTTTGGTCCCAGCTCTCTGCAGGTCATTCACTAGGTCCCCCCGTGTGGTTCTGGGATTTTTGCTCACCGTTCTTGTGATCATTTTGATCCACGGGGTGAGATCTTGCGTGGAGCCCCAGATCGAGGGAGATTATCAGTGGTCTTGTATGTCTTCCATTTCCTAATAATTGCTCCCACAGTTGATTTCTTCAAACCAAGCTGCTTACCTATGCTTACCTACTCCTTCCCAGCCTGGTGCAGCTCTACAATTTATTTTCTGGTGTACTTTGACAGCTCTTTGGTCTTGGCCATAGTGGAGTTTGGAGTGTGACTGTTTGAGGTTGTGTATTTTATACTGATAACAAGTTCAGACAGGTGCCATTAATACAGGTAACGAGTGGAGGACAGAGGAGCCTCTTAAAAAAGAAGTTACAGCCAGAAATCTTGCTTGTTTGTTGGTGACCAAATACTTATTTTCCACCATAATTGGCAAATAAATTCATTAAAAATCCTACAATGTGATTTTCTGGATTTTTTTTCTTCAAATTTTGTCTGTCATAGTTGAAGTGTACCTATGATGAAAATTACAGGCCTCTCTCATATTTTTAAGTGGGAGAACTTGCACAATTGGTGGCTGACTAAATACTTTTTTGCCCCACTGTACATACTGATCCTGTGGTCAGGGGCTATGGGCCTCAGCCTGCATGCCAGAATACTTTCTCTCAGACCAGCACATGGCCAGACACAAATAAAATAAAATATTTTTTGTTACATGCGCTGAATACAACAGGTGTAGACCTTACTGTGAAATGCTTACTTACAATCCCTTAACCATCAATGCAGTTTAAAAAAAAATAAGAATTAAGAAAAGATTTACTAAATAAACTAAAATAAAAAAATATAAAGTAACAGTAACGAGGCTATATACAGGGGGTGTCGGTACTGAGTCAATGTGTGGGGGTACAGGTCAGTTGAGGTAATATGTACATGTAGGTAGGGGTAAAGTGACTATGCATAGATAATAAACAGCAAGTAGCAGAGGCGTAAAAAAAAAAGAGGGGTTCAATGCAAATAGTCCAGGTAGACATTTGATCAACAGTCTTATGGCTTGGGGGCAGAAGCTGTTAAGAAGCCTTTAAGACTTGGCACACCGGTACCGCTGCCTTGCGGTAGCAGAGAGAACAGTCTGGCTAGGGTGGCCGGTGTCTTTTGCCATTTTCGGGTGGCCTTCTTCTGACACCCCCTAGTATAGAGGTCCTGAATGGCAGGAAGCTTGGCCGCAATGATGTACTGGGCCGTACACACTACCCTCTCTAGCGCCTTGGCCACTTTAATAATGGGAATTGATGGGAATTAATGTAAAATATATCACTAGCCACTTTAAACTTTATTTATCTCATATGTATACGTATATACTGTACTCTATATCATCTACTGCATCTTTATGTAATACATGTATCACTAGCCACTTCAAACTATGCCACTTTGTTTACATACTCATCTCATATGTATATACTGTACTCGATACCATCTACTGCATCTTGCCCATGCCGCTCTGTACCATCACTCATTCATATATCTTTATGTACATATTCTTTATCCCTTTACACTTGTGTGTATAAGGTAGTAGTTTTGAAATTGTTAGCTAGACTACTCGTTGGTTATTACTGCATTGTCGGAACTAGAAGCACAAGCATTTCGCTACACTCGCATTAACATCTGCTAACCATGTGTATGTGACAAATAAAATTTGGTTTGATTTGATTTTGTGGTCGAAGGCTGAGCAGTTCCTAAACCGGGCGGTGATGCAACACTCTGGTGCAGCTGTTGAACTTTTAGAGAATCTGAGAACCCATGCCAAATCTTTTCAGTCTCCTGAGGGGGATTAGGCATTATTGTGCCCTCTTCATGACTGTCTTGGTGTGTTTGGACCATGATAGTTTATTGGTGGTGTGGACACCAAGGAACTTGAAGCTCCCCGTCGATGAGAATGGAGTCATGCTCGGCCCTCCTTTTCCTGTACTCCATGACCATCTCCTTTGTCTTGATCACATTGAGGGATAGGTTGTTGTTCTTGCACCACACAGTCAGGTCTCTGACCTCCTCCCTATAGACTGTCTCATCATTGTCGGTGATCAGGCCTACCACTGTTGTGCCATCGGCAAACTTAATGATGGTGTTGGAGTCGTTCCCGGCCGTGCATTCATGAGTGAACAGGGAGTACAGGAGGGGAGAACTCACCCCTGAGGGGCCCCCATGTTGAGGATCAGCGTGGCGGATGTGTTGTTACCTACCCTTACCACCTGGGGGCAGCCCGTTAGGAAATCCAGCATCCAGTTGCAGAGGGAGGTGTTTAGTCCCAGGGTCCTTAGCTAAGTGATGAGCTTTGAGGGCACTATGGTGTTGAATGCTGAGCTGTAGTAAATGAACAGCATTCTCACATTCTCAGGTGTTCCTTTTGTCCAGGTGTGAAAGGGCAGTGTGGAGTGCAATAGAGATGGCTTCATCTGTGGTTTTGTTGGGGCAGTATGCGAATTGAAGTGGGTCTAGGGTTTCTGGGATAATGGTGTTGATATGAGCCATGACCAGCCTTTCAAAGCACTTCATGACTACAGACGTGAGTGCTACGGGTCGGTAGTCATTTAGGCAGGTTACCTTAGTGTTCTTGGGTCCTGGGACTATGATGGTCTGCTTGGTAATAAAAGTGTTATTTACATGTGAAAAAGGAATGCCGTGTGCTGCATACCTTTTTGTTGGTGACACTTTGATATCTTGATCATATGCAGCCATTTAAAGGGCAAATCCACAGATGAAACAATAACAAAATCATTGCCTCGCTTATTAGTCTGTTTTGCCTGTTTTGGTAAAAAGCTGAGTGATGGGCCTGGAGAAATGTAACCACTCTCAGAGTAATAGACAGAGCTATGGATGCTAGGACTGACCATCCATGATCATTGTTTTAATCATGTTATGTTATACAGTGTTTATTTACATTAATAATGTTTACAAACATTGCAGAAAAACAAGCTTATATTTTTGTTTCTCATGGAGTGTGACAGTTGAACTAAGCTCATGAGATATGTATAAGCTATATTCTTCAAGAATCAATGAATATGAATCAATGAATAGAATCAATGAATAGAATCAATGAATATTTTGTGTATACGTTTTTTTAAAATATAGCAACTACAGATAGCCCCTTTAAGTCTATCAAAAGTGTGCGAGTTTGAACATGTGTCCATTCAGACTATGGATTTATTTTTTATCATCATGAATTAGATTGATCAATAAAAGCCCCACTTGTATTCCATAGGCTAGGATCCGCACTATGCATCTGTGGCAAGAGCACATTTTTCACTGGCTGTCCACTGGTTTCAAAAACAATGATTGATATGCAGCTTAAACTTCTTGAATTCAACCATTATTGGGTTCAGATACACATTTAGATTTGTGAACAGCCATCCACAACAACCACAATCCGTAAGGCGCAAATAGCTCAATCAAATCAAATCAAATGTATTTATATAGCCCTTCTTACATCAGCTGATATCTCAAAGTGCTGTACAGAAACCCAGCCTAAAACCCCAAACAGCAAGCAATGCAGGTGTAGAAGCACAGTGGCTAGGAAAAACTCACTAGAAAGGCCAAAACCTAGGAAGAAACCTAGAGCGGAACCAGGCTATGAGGGGTGGCCAGTCCTCTTCTGGCTGTGCCGGGTGGAGATTATAACAGAATATGGCCAAGATGTTCAAATGTTCATAAATGACCAGCATGGTCAAATAATAATAATCACAGTAGCTGTCGAGGGTGCAGCAAGTCAGCACCTCAGGAGTAAATGTCAGTTGGCTTTTCATAGCCGATCATTGAGAGATAAATGAGAGAGCAGCAGTGTGATTCACATCGATGCGCTATGTAGATATCAATAATGAGTGATATCCGTATCGCCGTAGACTACACCACTGCTGTCATTCTGACGTCCAAGAGTTTATTCAAGTTGGATAATCTTTGGATATGGACAGCAGTCGCACCCTTGGAAGACATACCTTGGACTGTAGCCTACAAAAGCCTATTCCTGTGCTTTTCCCGCGAATCAATCAAACACATTTGATTGTGGTCTCTGTGGTCTCTGTGGTCTCTGACTCGTGGTCAGACTGGCTCAGGTGGAACAAACAAACTTGCGCCTTTTTTCAATGCTGATTTGAATTTCATTAAGAAAACAGAAGTGTCAAAAAATATTTTTCGCAAACCTCCTTTCTGAATGTAAAAGTAATCCTTGAAGTAATCATCTAGTTTTTCAAAAGTATCTGTAATCTGATTACAATATTTTTGCTGGTAATATAACAGATAACAGTTAGGTTTTTTTGTGTAATCCCTTACATGTAACGTACATATAATCCGTTACTCCCCAACCCTGAAAATAAGTTACAAACTATGCAAAAAAAGAACACAAAATAGCACAATTGGTTAGAAGCCCGTAAAACGGCAGCCATGTCCTCCAGCACCATTCAATGCAGTCTCAATGAAGCAGGGAAAACTAGCCTCTTCAAGTCTACTTCCAATTCCACAGACGGCAATTGATAATACTGTTGACTCTTTCATTTTGGTCATTTTATATTAACATTCTAAAGAGATGACTTCCCCCTCTTGTTTCTATTTCTTTTCTTTGTTTCCCTTAATTAACCTTTTACTGCAGTGGGCTACATCAGGGTCACACAGAGTGTTTCTTGGAAGTCTTAAATAAATCTACTTTGAAACAAAAGTATACACCTCAGACACATGGTTATGGTCTTAAATAAAAGAAGGCATCTGTACCATGTCAGATATAGAGTTGAAATGTATTACGTTTTGATTTCGCATCCCATTATTACCCTTTTTATACATCACAGAAGACGGAAATATAACAAAGCTGTTTGACATTGAAACACCAGATTTTGGGCTGGTGTTTGTGAGGCCACTAGTCATTTGAATTCAGGAAATGGTTACACATGTCTGGGCCATTGGTCAGAAACTATTGAGTTTCCCCTGACCTCTTTATGTAAAATGGCTGACATTCATGTGTAGTTCCAGTATGATGGACAGACCAAGAGGCAAGATTAATGGCACTCTTTAAATTAGAATTGATTTTCCTATAAACTCCTCAAAATGTAATCAGCGCCGTGAAAAATAATCCACATTTTATTTTTTTAACAGAAACTAGTGGGCAAGACATCTTATTTGAATCAGATTCTGATACAAGGTGTGTGTTTCAATATCTGACTTTTATTATATTGGCATGTAAAACAGCCATGTGTGTAAAACTGCCACAGTCATGTTTATTCATTACAAGGATTGTCATTGTCCATCTCTGACCAAGTCCTTACTGATTTAATGACTTCTGTGGCCGTTGAAACCAAAACTAATACCTCCCTTAAACATTTTATCATCCCTTAAACATTTGCCGACCTCCCTACTCTTCTACATTTGCACACATTCTACATTTGTGTTATTGACTGTGCGTTTGTTTATGTGTAACTCTGTGTTGTTGTTTTTGTCACACTGCTTTGCTTTATCTTGGCCAGGTCGCAGTTGTAAACGAGAACTTGTTCTCAACTGGCCAACCTGGTTAAATAAAGGGGAAATAAAAAATAAATAAATACATTTGTGACACTTAAGCTATGATTTTTGCAAATAAATTGTTACTGGTGATTCAATAGATGGTCAAATATTAACCTTGATGGACACTTGCATGCTTGATAATTGCCTGCTGTTGCTTTAAGGGAGTGGCTGAGGAACTGAGTGGCTGACTAGCATTCCTCCTGTTGCAGAGCAGCATCCGACCTTTAAGGAAAGCTTAAGGAGACCACAGACCCTGGATGGCTGCTGAAAGAAGTACTGCAGGGCAAAGTTTTGAGGAGGGGTGGGGAGAATGGGTTATCAGGTGAAACAGATTTAATAGCTTGTGTTGCAGCCCAGCCAGTTCCCCATTTACGATCTATGTGATTGTCTGGGGGTGTAGCCTGTCCAATCATCCACCCCCACCTCTTCGGCTGAAAACACCAGGTAGGTGGTCTGTCCAATTTTATTATAATTATATTTCTATGCTGTTGTAACCGGTGTGAAATGGCTAGCTAGTTAGCGGGGTGCGCGCTAATTGCGTTTCAATCGATGGTGTCACTCGCTCTGAGACCTTGAAGTAGTTGTTCCCCATGCTCTGCAAGGGCCATGATTTTTGTGAAGCGATGGATAACGATGCTTTGTGGGAGGCAGTTGTTGATGTGGGCAGAGGGTCCCTGGTTCGAGCCCAGGTAGGGGCAAGGAGAGGGACGGAAGCAAAACTGTTACACTCTGTCCTACATGGACCCATGCTCCAGATTCAGACCAGTGGTGTGAATGAATGCAGGTCGAAATTGGCAGTGAGGGAGTGAGACAGAGACAGAGATAAAGAAAAGTGTTACAGGAGGGTTGAGTGACCCGCTTTGATAGTAATAGATTCTGTATTTTAGCCAGCTCTACTCTCCAACACCTTTGACTCTGTTAAACAGAGGATAGAGGGCATTCAGAACACCATAGGGTATATTGAGCAAAAGTCATGATATGCGACTCACCCCCTGGATTTGGTCTTATGTAGCAAAATATGAAATTGTGTTTTTTACATTAGATAAAAGTAGATACTCAGAGCTACAAAATGATATACCATACACTGCATTTCTCAGGAACAATGGGAAAGTAATTCTGGTTTGAAAGTTGATCAACTTGTAAACTCACTTTTGAGAAAATGGCCTTTGAATGTTTTGGTATCTAGTGAAGAGCTCTTCTTTGTCTAAGCCCATTCAGCATCGTTCACACCCTCTTAAGCTTTAGCCCCACCCATCTCGTGTCACTCAAAATCAAATCAAATCAAATCAAATTTTATTTGTCACATACACATGGTTAGCAGATGTTAATGCGAGTGTAGCGAAATGCTTGTGCTTCTAGTTCCGACAATGCAGTAATAACGAACAAGTAATCTAACTAACAATTCCAAAAAAACTACTGTCTTATACACAGTGTAAGGGGATAAGGAATATGTACATAAGGATATATGAATGAGTGATGGTACAAAGCAGCATAGGCAAGATACAGTAGATGATATCGAGTACAGTATAACATATGAGATGAGTATGTAAACAAAGTGGCATAGTTAAAGTGGCTAGTGATACATGTATTACATAAGGATGCAGTCGATGATATAGAGTACAGTATATACATATGCATATGAGATTAATAATGTAGGGTAAGTAACATTATATAAGGTAGCATTGTTTAAAGTGGCTAGTGATATATTTACATAATTTCCCATCAATTCCCATTATTAAAGTGGCTGGAGTTGAGTCAGTGTCATTGACAGTGTGTTGGCAGCAGCCACAATGTTAGTGGTGGCTGTTTAACAGTCTGATGGCCTTGAGATAGAAGCTGTTTTTCAGTCTCTCGGTCCCAGCTTTGATGCACCTGTACTGACCTCGCCTTCTGGATGACAGCGGGGTGAACAGGCAGTGGCTCGGGTGGTTGATGTCCTTGATGATCTTTATGGCCTTCCTGTAGCATCGGGTGGTGTAGGTGTCCTGGAGGGCAGGTAGTTTGCCCCCGGTGATGCGTTGTGCAGACCTCACTACCCTCTGGATAGCCTTACGGTTGAGGGCGGTGCAGTTGCCATACCAGGCGGTGATACAGCCCGCCAGGATGCTCTCGATTGTGCATCTGTAGAAGTTTGTGAGTGCTTTTGGTGACAAGCCGAATTTCTTCAGCCTCCTGAGGTTGAAGAGGCGCTGCTGCGCCTTCTTCACGATGCTGTCTGTGTGAGTGGACCAATTCAGTTTGTCTGTGATGTGTATGCCAAGGAACTTAAAACTTGCTACCCTCTCCACTACTGTTCCATCGATGTGGATAGGGGGGTGTTCCCTCTGCTGTTTCCTGAAGTCCACAATCATCTCCTTAGTTTTGTTGACGTTGAGTGTGAGGTTATTTTCCTGACACCACACTCCGAGGGCCCTCACCTCCTCCCTGTAGGCCGTCTCGTCGTTGTTGGTAATCAAGCCTACCACTGTTGTGTCGTCCGCAAACTTGATGATTGAGTTGGAGGCGTGCGTGGCCATGCAGTCGTGGGTAAACAGGGAGTACAGGAGAGGGCTCAGAACGCACCCTTGTGGGGCCCCAGTGTTGAGGATCAGAGGGGTGGAGATGTTGTTGCCTACCCTCACCACCTGGGGGCGGCCCGTCAGGAAGTCCAGTACCCAGTTGCACAGGGCGGGGTCGAGACCCAGGGTCTCGAGCTTGATGACGAGCTTGGAGGGTACTATGGTGTTGAATGCCGAGCTGTAGTCGATGAACAGCATTCTCACATAGGTATTCCTCTTGTCCAGATGGGTTAGGGCAGTGTGCAGTGTGGTTGAGATTGCATCGTCTGTGGACCTATTTGGGCGGTAAGCAATTTGGAGTGGGTCTAGGGTGTCAGGTAGGGTGGAGGTGATATGGTCCTTGACTAGTCTCTCAAAGCACTTCATGATGACGGATGTGAGTGCTACGGGGCGGTAGTCGTTTAGCTCAGTTACCTTAGCTTTCTTGGGAACAGGAACAATGGTGGCCCTCTTGAAGCATGTGGGAACAGCAGACTGGTATAGGGATTGATTGAATATGTCCGTAAACACACCGGCCAGCTGGTCTGCGCATGCTCTGAGGGCGCGGCTGGGGATGCCGTCTGGGCCTGCAGCCTTGCGAGGGTTAACACGTTTAAATGTCTTACTCACCTCGGCTGCAGTGAAGGAGAGACCGCATGTTTTCGTTGCAGGCCGTGTCAGTGGCACAGTATTGTCCTCAAAGCGGGCAAAAAAGTTATTTAGTCTGCCTGGGAGCAAGACATCCTGGTCCGTGACTGGGCTGGATTTCTTCCTTGAGTCCGTGATTGACTGTAGACCCTGCCACATGCCTCTTGTGTCTGAGCCGTTGAATTGAGATTCTACTTTGTCTCAGTACTGGCGCTTAGCTTGTTTGATAGCCTTGCGGAGGGAATAGCTGCACTGTTTGTATTCGGTCATGTTACCAGACACCTTGCCCTGATTAAAAGCAGTGGTTCGCGCTTTCAGTTTCACACGAATGCTGCCATCAATCCACGGTTTCTGGTTAGGGAATGTTTTAATCGTTGCTATGGGAACGACATCTTCAACGCACGTTCTAATGAACTCGCACACCTCTTTGTGATTAAACAAGGAGGGGTGCACACTTGACGCTCTGGCTGATGATTTGTTTACGTCTGAATAGCATGAAAACAGCCTAACCAGCTCTGCTGGCAACAATTTAACGAGCCAGCCAGCTAACGTTAGCTAGTTAAACAACAATGAACATAGTGCCAATCATGTCGTTTCTAACCTGCATGAATATGCTGGGAGCTAACCAAGCAGGTTCAATGTTATCATACATCATACATGTAATGTTAGCTAGGAGCCAGCCAGCTAACATTAGCTAGCTAACACTACACTTTAGCTTGAAATGAAACCACAATGATAATTAGAAACATGTAATATCTGAAAATGTAGCTAGCTAGACTATCTTACATCATAATGCATGATGGACGTGTCTCCCTGTCACGGATGCCATGCCACGGTTTCCCATAGTTTTAAAATGTGATCCGGAGACAGGTGTTTTTTCCATCGCTTTAGCTATCATACTCTAATTCCACTGATTTCAAAACTCGATCTTCCTGAAAGTGTAGAGTAACACTTATGCAGCTCCACTACACCATACATTTTTTTAAAGCCTCGTTCGACAGGATTACCAACACAGACTGACCAGCTCCAATAGACAGAAACCTTCTATATGAAAGTTCACATGTTCCAGAAGGCATTTCTGCCACCAAAATATTTTTTAAATGGCTCTCCTGTGAAGTCGTGACTTGCGACAAACGCCTAGTTTCCTGAAACGGGTCACAAATGGAACGTCTGGTTACCATGTTAGAGCCTCTGCAACACCATTGCACTTACACTGAGTATACCAAATATTAAGGACACCTTCCTAATATTGAGTTGCACCCCCCTTCCTAATATTGAGTTGCAACCCCCCAGAACAGCCACAATTTGTCGGGGCATGGACTCTACAAAGTGACGAAGCGTTCCACAGGGATGCTGGCCCATGTTGACGCCAATGCCACCCACAGTTGTGTCAAGTTGGCTAAATATCCTTTGGGTGGTGGACCATTCTTGATACACACGGGAAACTGCTTCAAAATCCTTCTTTAACCGATCTCCTCCCCTTCATCTACGCTGATTGAAGTGTCATCAATAAGAGGATCATAGCTTTCACCTGGTCATGGAAAGAGCAGGTGTCCTTCATTTTTTGTATATATTTTATGTGATTAACCTGTGTGATAGTGTGCTTTAATAGACCAAATAGGCCAAATGTACATTTGACACATAACACACCCATCTGTACCATTCCTGAGTCTCTCTCCAGAGCAGATAAAGCTTTACTTTTCACTGAATGACCTAGAACAAATAGATAGAATATCTGGGGTTGTGTGGAATAGCTATGAATAGGCCTCGTTGGTGTTCTGTAAAGTGCCAATTATGGACCAATTTGAGGATATCGATGGAAATAGTTTGGGGGCTTTGGTAAGAGGTATGGTAAAGAGCCTTCAGACACTACTTTACCCGTTTGACTCCTCAAACCTTGAGGGAAACAACTGTTGGATTAAATATATACATAGACCTGTGCATCTCTTGATTTGTGAGAAAATGTATTAAAATACTTAAATGCAATGCGCAAAGCTGTTTTTTTTTAGTGTGCCTCATTTTTTATTTAGTTTGACCTTTCTTTTATTAACAGGGAAGACCTAGGTCTCTTTTTCAAATGTGCTCTGGGGAATACAACATAAATATACACATTATTTTGACCTAGGCAAGTCAGTTAAGAACAAATGATAATTTACAATAATTTACTGGGGAACAGTGGGTTAACTGCCTTGTTCAGGGGCAGAATGTCAGATTTTTACCTTGTCAGCTCATGGGAATTAGATCCAGCAACCTTTCAGTTACTGGCCCAATACTCCACCCCACTATATATACATGGTATATACTGTATATTAGAGTCGATTATTTGGTCCTTAAGCTGTTGGTTGACCGAGATTGTTTTGGTCGAGCAGTAACACACACACACACACACACACATATATACAGTATATGCACCCATCTCAGTGAATGAATCCAATGTGGAGGTCTAGACTAAATGCCAATTTAGCCAATATAAAAACATGATTATCAACAATAGCATTAAAGACATCTGCAAAAAGGCTCAAAGCTAAATAAGGTTCAAGGATAGCTGAAATACAATAAATGTCACTAAAATAAAAATAATGTAAAAAAGACTGTTTGACTGTAGTTTTTAAAGTTCCTCTTTGTGATTAAACAAGGATTACATGTTTGTATTCTCCCATCTTTAACACAAACAGCTCGGCAATGGTCACTAATATATTGGGCGAAGACACCAGCAGAAACATATTTCTCTGGTGTATTCGTTAAAATAAGATCAATCAGAATTGTCTTTGAAGGATCTTTAGGGTTGGGCCGTGTAGGTTTAGATCATTACACATGTAGTTTAGATTGTCTGAAGCTTGCATTTACCAATCATAATTTAGGTCACCCAAGATAATAACTTCTGATTTAGTCAGACGACAACAAACTAGTTAACTCCGCGTTAACAGTTATGGATACATTTTTCCCCAGAAGGCCTAAAGATAGTAGCAAAAAAAATGGCAAGGGAAATGGATTTCAGTAAAAATATATAATTATTTTATTTTTTATAATAATGGCCACTCCACCACCTTTACACCGTCTGTCAGCTCTGAACAAATTATAGCCCTCACTATTAACATCAGAGTCCAGAATGTCCCCAGAGATCTTAAGTTTCAGTCAATACCAGAATGTCCGGATTCGTCTGCATAGCCCAGATATTGATGTTTAGGTAGTAAGCTCCTAATGTTCAGATGCACCAATCCAAGTCCTTTACGATTTTTAAAGTCACAAGGAGTCTCCAACTTAAATAAGCTATGTGCAATAGGAAGTTGCAGGCCCCGTCTGATGGTTAATATTGGTATAAATAAAAATGTAAAGTGTAGGTCCCATATTTCATGTACTGAAATAAATATTCCAGAAATGTTCCATATGCACACAAAAAAATTCTGTTAGTGAGCATTTCTCCTTTATCAAGATAATCCATCCACCTGACAGGTGTGGCATATCAAGAAGCGAATTTAACAGCATGATCATTACACATGTGCACCTTGAAGCCACTCTTAAATGTCCAGTTTTGTCCCATAACACAATGGCACAGATGTATGGGGGCGTGCAATTGGCATGCTGACTGCAGGAATGTTCACCAGAGCTGTTGCCAGAGAATTGAATGTTCATTTCTCTACCATAAGCCACTTCCAACGTCGTTTTTAGAGAATTTGGCAGTACGTCCACCCGGCCGCAGACCATGTGTAACCACGCCAGCCCAGGACCTCCACATCTGGCTTCTTCACCTGCAGGACCATCTGAGACCAGCCACCCGGACAGCTGATGAAACTGAGGAGTATTTCTGTCTGTAATAAAGCCCTTTTGTTGGGAAAAACTCATTCTGATTGGCTGGGCCGGGCTCCCCAGTGGGGGGTGAGCCTATGCCCTCCCAGGCCCACCCATGGCTGTGCCCCTGCCCAGTCATGTGAAACCCATAGATTAGGGCCTAATGAATGTATTTAAATGGACTGATTTCCTGTAACTTGGTAAAATCATTGAAATTGATTTTCAACTGCACCATCTATCCCTAGTAGTAATAGAGGAAGGACTAGAAATTGGAATGACCTTTCTCAGGTTACGGCCTGAGGATGCAGCCAATGTCAATATGAGGAACTCTCAGAGTAACCAATGATGGAATGTTATAAACTGACGTACATGGGCTTTGGTTGCTATGTGCAACAGCCCAAGCCCTCTACGTGATTTGAAAACCGAGGGGTTATTGAACTAAAAGCACTGGGTGAGAAGACCACAGTAGGCGTCTCTTTTGCGCTAGCAACAGCAGATCTAACAGTGGAGTTCGAACGAATGGGCAGAATGGGTAGTTACCTGAGCAGGGCTTGGTCTGTCTCAGAGTCAATATCTTAACGCTGCCTTGATATGTGAAGCGAGGGTCAAGGATCCTAGATATTTTGGATGGAGCCCATCATTTTTTGGTGGAGGATCTTTTGTTTCCTAAAAAAGTGTTGAAATTGTGAATCAAGGTTATGTCAACAGAGTGGCGGTAGTCATTAGGACAGATAGTGTATGACGTGCTAAGAGCCTGCTGAACCTTTCGCAGACGCAACCCAGCGACGGCACGGGGCCAGAGATAATCGGCTGCTTTTCAGAGCCTTTCGGGGTGTTGATCAGCTCAATAAAAATCCTGTTTGGACCCTTTTTCATATCATTTGATTTGGAGGAGTCATCATCAATCAGCAGTGTACCGGGAAAGTACTGCAGGGAAATATCACAGTCAGACAGAGGGCCATCTCCGTACACCCCATGTTTCCTCACTGAGGTATCATTTCAATAAGCTTTTGTAATGGGAATGTATGTATTTAACACAAGTACGCTGTCCAACGTTTTGAAAACCCTTCTCCACAGCTTCACACTGAATCGATGAACAGGCTCTGTCTTATCTCCTCCGTTTCCTTCCTGGTCTTGTTTATGCATTGCTGGAGTAGCATTTAATTAACGTCTGGGCTTTGCAGTCTGCTAGTCGATGGCAGTAATTACATTCAGGCCTCACAGTGAGTGGGTTTTACTGGCTCACTCCAGTCCTCCGTTTTTTAATGGCCAAGTTATCTATATCACAGTGTCTAGGCTATTATGCACAATGCAATCACTTTTCCCTCGTGGGCTTTAAAAGAGATTATGAGTATACCTGGCTGTGGGCCCTTTCCACACACTGTAGAAATGCATTCACTGCCCGTTTCGATATACTGTCAAAAAAATAAATAATAATAATAATAATACTAGATTGTTTGCAGGTTCTCAATTATCCAGACAATCTGTCACTCAGTGTCTCTTGTAAGAAAGCCACAAAGCATAATTTAATTTGTTGGGGTCACAGGCTCGCAGGTAAGGTGATAAAGCAACTTCATTACTTGTGGCTATGATTTTAAATGCATCCTGCGCCCTGTTTTTCATTTTTTTTGCTCAGATTGCTTGTTTCTCGTTGTTTTATAATGAAAGAGCCTGGAGCATCTAATCAAAGTTAATTTAATTAAAGGGACGGGGAGGGAAAGGAGATACCTAGTCAGTTGCACAACTGAATGCATTCAACCCGAAATGTTTCTTCCTCATTTAACCAAACACGTCTAAATCAGAGAGGCTTGGCAGGCAGCCTAATTGACGCCCACATCATCGGCACCCGGGGAGCAGTTGTTGTTGGGGGTTAACTGCCTTGTTCAAGGGCATAACGGCAGATTTTTTTCATCTTGCCTTCTCTGAGATGTCTAACTAGCGACTTTTCAGTTACCGTCCCAACGCTCTTTACCGCTAGGCTCCCTGCCGCCTAATGATGATGGCTTCTCACAATAGCGAACATGCTTGTGCCTTAAAAAGCATCTCACGCTCAAGCCACACATTTTTTTTTTGCTACAGATGTAGGATCTTATTTTGAGCCAGTTTGCTACAGCAGGGAAATAACCCTGCAGAAACAGCAAATGTGAGTAGTGTGGATTATAGTTAATGGCCCCTTTTTGAAGGGATTGATACATTTTTTGTTAAGGCAAATCAAGTCTGAAATGTCAGAGTGGAAATGACAAACTTCAGAAGCCTTTCTACTGTGTTCTTGGGGACCTTATGCTGCAGACAAGTTTTGTTACCCTTCCCCAGATCTGTGCCTCAACACAATCCTGTCTCAGAGCTTGACAGACAATTATTTTGACCTTGCTTTTTGCTCTGACATGCACTGACATTATAAGATGACGTGGCTAAGCATACAAACATCCGGACAACAAATAACTAGGGTTGAGGAAAGTCTTCCAATGTTTACCAGCCTGCTATCTAGCTCTGTCAGAGCTCCAGAGTTTCTCTGTGGAGACTGGAGAACCTTCCAGAAGGACAACCATCTCTGCAGCACTCCACCAATTAGGCCTTTATGGTAGAGTGGCCAGACGGGAGACACTCCTCAGTAATATATATAGATCGGTGTGTGCCTTTCCAAATCATGTCCAATTAATTAAATTGACCACAGGTGGACTCCAATCAAGTTGTAGAAACATCTCAAGGATGATCAATGGAAACAGGATGCACCTGAGTTCAAATTCTTGTCTCATAGGAAATGGTCTGAATACTTATGTAAATTTTTGTTTTAAATGTGAAATTGTTTCTAAAAACATGTTTTCGCTTTGTCATTATCGGGTATTGTGTGTAGATTGATGAGAATTGTTTTTAATTTCATCCATTTTAGAATGGGGCTGTAACCTAACAAAATGTGGAAAAGGGGAAGGGGTCTGAATACTTTCCCAATGCACTGTACATCTTCAAATGTGCTGTACTGATCTCAGTGTTTATTTTGAGAAGAAGGATTTTCCAATGGCTAAGTCATTTATTTTGTTCACAAGCTCTCTGTCTGAGAGAGTGTAGGCCTGCAAATTGCAGTGTAAGCGGAATGGTAAGCTTGGGTGTTGTGATATCATCTGGGTAATAGATAAGGTAGATGGGCAATAAAAGTGTACCGTGTGAGAAGCTCCTGTAATTTCCCTTCATTTTTTTATGGTGTAAGACATCTTGTTCATTCTGATAATATCAACATCACTGTTCAGGGATCTGATATTTGAGAAATATCTGCTCAGGAACTGTTCTCTAACCCTCTGCTACTGTATACCGTCATTTCTGGAGTCAAACTAACTGTTGTTAGTATCTCGTTGTCCAATCAACTCTTCGTAACAAGAACTAAATCATATGCCAATCTAACGCCAGCTCTAATATGTCTTATGGATGATCTGATACTAACGTCAATGCCCTCTGGAAAACATTCTCTAAAATGTTAGCAATGTTTCCCATACGTATATACAAAAACATTCCAATATATAAAAGGCTTCAAAGCACAGCGTATGCTTTCATGTGGGCAGATAGAGCTCTCATTAAATGAACCAGACGTTCTGAAAAGTGCAGCTCAAAAATGCACAGTGGGTGCATGTATTCAGCCTGTATTCAAACACAATGTTCCCATCCATACAAGATGTCTACCTACCCACAATTAAAACAAACCATTTACAGTACGCAGTCAAACACTTTACTGTAACATGAATCCCGTAACTGTTTCTCCGGTATACTTTCAATCTGTGCGTTATGCACACTCTAAACCCTTCCAGATGGTGTCAATCAACAGTTCAGGTGACCGCTATACTGTAGATATCTGCCAGATGTACATATAGACAGATACATATACACTACCTACACAGCCCACCTAAAATGGATCCAATGGATACATAATGAGAGTGGGAAATATCAACTTCATGACAGAAGATTCAGCAGCATTAGTCAATACAGTCTGTACAGTAGTAACCAGAGCATGCCTATCCCACTCCAGCTTTATGTCTGAAAAACTCTGTTGCCAAGCAGGAGCTCATTAACAGGCCTGTTAATCAGTTTTACCGTTATGACAGATCTATCCTAAACTGACTGAAGATTCGCCGAGACTGCTGTATGTCAGGATCTGACGGAAGAGAAGACAACCCTAGAGCGACGGAGAGAGAGAAAGAGAGAGCGAGAGAGAGAGAGTGTTTGTGTGTGTGCAGAGGTCTGTGAACACATCCACCTTACAAGTACTATTGGGAGGTGAGAGTGGTCACTGAGTGGTTAGCTAGCTGTGCTGCCTCTCCTCGCCTGGTCGATGGTGGTCATGCTGTGGACAGATGACAGGGGATGTGAATGAAACATTGTTCATGTACTTGCCACCAGGTTTAATGCCCAGCTGCAATGGCAGCAGCAGCAAGAGGAGACACACGTTTCCAGGCTGACGTTCAGCAATAACTTCAGTCATTCCAAAATCCCCGTAAGAAAATGTGTGTCCCAAAATATGGCTGATAACAACTTGTTCGCTACCACAGCAATAAGTAAAACAAAACACATTTCTGGGAGCATCAACTGTCCTTTGCCCAGATCCTGTGATACAATAGAACGTTTATTAACCCCCTTCACTTTGCCTTGTAAAGCCTGTGTTAGGTTAATTTAGTTCTTATGTATTCATTAACCAATTCAATTAAAATACTCAGTCTGTACCCAGAGTTTCTAAGGTTCTGGGGGAAATGAAACAGACGGAGACCAGTCAAAAATAGCCGGTGACGTTTATTCCCGAGAGCTCGGCCCATCATTTCATGTACATTGGTTTATGTACCTCTCATATCGGCATAAATGTCCCTCCTTCTCTCAGACAATGACAAAGCTGCGTTTCAATTCCATTCCAAC
Source organism: Oncorhynchus kisutch (assembly GCF_002021735.2). Lineage (NCBI taxonomy): Eukaryota > Metazoa > Chordata > Actinopteri > Salmoniformes > Salmonidae > Oncorhynchus > Oncorhynchus kisutch. Next base: position 5,483,131 of record NC_034201.2, on the reverse strand, counting down.
ACATACATATTGCTAATTGTATGCTACCACTTGTTACACAATCTACTGCAAGCCCAACGGTTTCTCCCCGCCTAGACTTTCTTCCTGTTATCAGTTTCACAGTGGTCACAATTTGTCTGTTAACACTTCCTCTTTGCCTATGTCGAAACATTCTTTATCAGGCAGGATAGAATTCTATTAGTTATAATTCTATGTTAAATGTATACAATATTTAGTCATTATTGATAAAAATCCTTCAACAGCTAGATACCAGGCTGGTAAACATTGGAATACTTTCCTCAACCCTAGTTATTTGTTGTCCGGATGTTTCTCTGGGCTTTGTATGCTTAGCCATGTCATCTTATAATGTCATAGCCCTCTTACAGGTCTCATTTCCAGGACCAGCCAGGTAAATTGTAAACGGATTGACCTCGTACGATTATTTAGAAGAAGAATCCTATCACACGTTGTGCTTAGAAATCATGCAGCACAACGTGACCATGTGCAACCAGCCATTTTCATCTTTAGCCATTCTGAGCACACTGTAGTCATGGTGATTTCAGTTTCAATAAGTTGTAGTCCTCTTTGGTCAATTGTTTCTGTGATGCGAAGGCAGCGGGGGGACTTGGGTTAGGGCTTTCGGGGATGAGACTGGTAGTGTTTAGAACCAGGACCATCTTCTACGTGTTAGCCTCATCCTCTTCTCTCCCTATCTGAATGAGGAGGTGCAGGGCTCAACCAGGCCTCAGTCTGTCTGTCCTCAGTGTCTGAACCTGACCTCCAACATGGCATCTACTGTCACAGCCATGATTGCAGCCATCAGTAAAGATAAGATGAGACAAAGCAAGGCGCTAAATGGCGAGGAACAGGAGAGAGACTTAAACATGCTAAAAACGTGTTTGAAACCCTGTGGCGATGTCTGAGAGAAAAGCGTATTCTAGCATCGTAGTTAGGTACAGGATTCTGCCTCTGTAAACATGAAAGCTGTGGCACCACTCACTTTAAGGGAGCACAATTACTGCAATATTGTATTACAATGGTCTAACAGTATGATCAATAACACTGACCTTGTAGTTCTATGTCCAGATTTGTTAGCCTACGTCGTAGTACAATTTTATAGCTTCAGTGGATAATTACAGAATGTACCAGGCTGCCACAGAATGTATTAAACTGCTAACGGATGGAAAACTGAAATGAAAGTGAGACTGGAGACAGGGGCTGGGGAAGCTGAATTTTAATCAGAGGATAAACCCAAAACACAATTTCGTCTCACTACGCAGAGAGAGGGCTGGTGATTTTCACAGCTCAACAATTCTCTCTGCCGCTGTTAGACTTGGCTGCTATGCTACTCCTACATTACCAGAGAGTTTTTCACTGGAGGCATTATGGGTCTTATTTACTGTTGCAATAATTAAATACAGGAACCTATGCACCCCCACAATATTTCCACAGAGTGCCAATTGAGTTCTATTTTAAGGCAGTGCAGGGGGGCGGGATGGGGCGGGGGTTGGGGGGTACTCCACACCTCTTCTCTTGGCTGACCCACTTAATAGATGCGTCAAAGCCAAAAAACACAGCATCAGCTGAAACGAGTCACACCCCCAGCAGCCCCGACAGGTCCTTTGTGAAATTTACACACAGACGCACACACTCGTGTTCACACGCACACACACATACACTCACCACTATATGCGCACACATACCCACACCTATATGCAGGCAAGACCAATCATGCCTGCAGATATCGCTCAAATCCTCTAACACAAAGGTACACACTTATAGTCAAACACTGCAATCACTGCACTTGGATCGTTCTGTCATCCTTTATTATAACCAATATATTGAGGAATTGGACAGCTGAGTTATGACTTATTTGGTACGGGCTGGCTTCTTCCTATCTATGAGAGCCCCTTCAGCCATTGAGACTCTTGAAAAGCCACTTGAACAGATTCTTCTCTGGTGCTTCCACATACCGTTAGGGACACGATGTTAGTTTTATGTTCCCTTACCTTTTAAAGTGTTCTAGTCAAGATGATTCAACATTCCACCGTGATATTGTGTCTAGTTTGTAGTTCTTCACTTTATAGACAAAACCCTCTCCTACAGCGCTCGCCATTAGTGCTACATCAATTCTGAAAGTCGAGCCAGAATCTCAGTTTAAGTCAGAGCAACAAGCTACATAAATAATAATTGTTTGGCATCTATTATTATAATTTTTTTAATAGATTAACTCTTTGCGAAGGAAAAACTTTGTATATATCGCACACGTGACTGTATGTACAGAGTGGAAAATATTGAGATTTGATCAGGCTTCTATCTCATCAACAAACAAACAAAAATGTTTTGTGTGTGCCACTCAGACACCTAAATAATCTAGTATGATGTCAGAGGGATGTGTAAGGAATACATATTTAAAGGCATCCTTTTGTTTGCAGCTGAAGTAGGTCACATCTTAAGCAGGGTTTTCCTTTTACCATATGAGTTAAGGTTCTAATCTGTAGTCTAACTACTGTTCCAAATGAAACCTTCTATCAAATGGAGTCTTGTACGTCATTTAGGTCCATCGTATTGTAATACCAATACATTGACTTTTTATAGCATAACTTCACCATTCAAATGCAGTTTGGCAATCTACTGCCAATTGAAAAGTATTTCAGTCAGCCCTAAATGTTTGTTTAAGATATTGACCTATGGTACAGGCAAAATGTATGTTCAACACGTTTCAGAATTAGCTGGAAGTACTGAAACCCATTTCCGTTTTTTTCCGACATTTCCTTAGGCTGAGAAGGAGTGAAAATCGTCCCGCGTGTGGTTCGTTAATACTACTTCCTGTCATCTCTGTACGCACATGCCCGTATGGAGGAGGCATGGATGTCACTGCCAGGAATCCCCATGTGTGTGGCTCAGCTCAATGATTTAGGAATGCTTGAAAGGTTTGCTGTTTTTAATGCGGGACCATTTGCAAGACACTCTCACGTGATGCATGTATATGTGTGTGCGTGCATGGTGATTCCTGCTCGGTGGTTTGTCTCATTTACAATAATAATACGATGAACAATTTCAATCATTTCTCAATTAAACCTTCTGGATGCAGAGGAGCAGAACTCAATCAATACGTTTTCTGTACATCTCAAATATTGATGCGTTTTTAAATCATGTATTTTTGATTCATTAGGAACTGAGCTGTGAAATGGAAGATTATTATTCGACCTGTCAAGGCCACAGGCATATCATCACATGTCAGGAATGAATGAGTAGTGGCACTGGGACTAAGCTGTTCAATATAGCACACACAGCTCTTATATACATACTCTTCTGCATACTGTATGTCTTTATCTCAACCCACAGTGCGTCCATGGCTACTAGCCAGTGAGGAAATGGAAAAGAGCTTCGAAAATGTCTCATTCTCCAGTGAGGCCTGCATCACGTTGCTGCTCCTGGGGTCACTCTCTCCATTCATTTCAGAACAGGCTCACCTGACCCACATGTGATAGTGTTTCTTCTACTGGAGGGCACTGGCAGCAGGTGTTCCTCTCATCTTCTCTTCATCTTCTTCTCTTCATCTCACTTTAATCTAAGACATGGATGGGCAACTCTTCTTTTTTGTCATTTTTTCTGGTACTCATTCAAGAGTCTGAACTTACTGTTGAGAGTTTAAGTAGTAAAATACACAAGGTGCAATTTCGAAATTTGGTTGTGCATCAGCAGTCACTCCATTAGCCCATGTCAGCAATTTTTAGGGGAATTGGTAGATTAGTCTATCTGAAATTGCAGTAAGCATGGTTGAATTACCAACCGGGGTGGGGCCCGTTGATCATCAAATCAAATGTTATTTGTCACATGCGCCGAATACAACAGATGTAGACCTTACAGTGAAATGCTTACTTACAAGCCCTTAACCAACAATGCAGTTTTAACAAAAATATGTGTCAAATAAAAAATTTAAGTAACACATATTTAAAGAGCAACAGTAAAATAACAGTAGCGAGGCTGTATACAAGGGGTACCGGTACAGAGTCAATGTGCGGGGGCACTGGTTAGTCAAGGTAATTGAGGTAATATGTTCATGTAGGTAGAGTTAAAGTGGCTATGCAGGGGGGGGGGGCATGCAAATAGTCTGGAAAGCCATTTGATTAGCTGTTCAGGAGTCCTTTGGCTTATGGAGGTAGAAGCTGTTAAGAGACTTGGCACTCCGGTACCGCTTGCAGTCTATGACTAGAGTGGCTGGAGTCTTTGACAATGTTTAGTGCCTTCCTCTGACACCGCCTGGTATAGAGGTCCTGGATGGCAGGAAGCTTGGTCCCAGTGATGTACTGAGCTGTACGCACTACCCTCTGTAGTGCCTTGCGGTCGGAGGCCGAGCAATTGCCATACATACCAGGCAGTGATGCAACCATGCTCTCAATGGTGCAGCTGTAGAACGTTTTGAGGATCTGAGGACCCATGCCAAATCTTTTCAGTCTCCTGAGGGGGAATAGTCTTTGTCGTGCCCTCTTCACAACTGTCTTGGTGTGTTTGGACCATGATTGTTTGTTGGTGAGGTGGACAACCTGCTCCACCCCAGCCCCGTCAATGAGAATGGGGGTGTGATCGGTGCTCCTTTTCCTGTAGTACACAATCGTCTCCTTTGTCTTGATCACGTTGAGGGAGTGGTTGTTATCCTGGCACCACATGACCAGGTCCCTGACCTCCTTCCTATAGGCTGTCTCATCGTTGTCGGTGATCAGGCCTACCACTGTTGTGTCATCGGCAAACTTAATGAGGGTGTTGGAGTCGTGCCTGCTCATGCAGTCACAAGTGAACAGGGGGTACAGGAGGGGACTGAGCACGCACCTCTGAGGATTTTTTGAGGATCAGTGTGACTGATGTCCTAGGGGCGTCCCGTAAGGAAGTCCAGGATCCAGTTGCAGAGGGTGGTATTTAGTCCCAGGGTCCTTAGCTTAGTGATGAGCTTTGTGGGCACTATGGTGTTGAGCGCTGAGCTGTAGTCAATGAATAGCATTCTCACATAGGTGTTCCTTTTGTCCAGGTGGGAAAGAGCAATGTGGAGTGCAATAGAGATGGCATCATCTGTGGATCTGTGGATCATCTGTGGCTCTCTCTGTGTTAACCGTCACGAACACAGAGAGGTTGCTGCATACATACAAATCATTGGCCACTTTAATAAATGGATCACGAGTCGTTTTAATAATGCCACTTTAATAATGTTTATATATCTTGCATTACTCATCTCATATATACTGTATTTTATACCATCTATTGCATCTTGCCTATGCTGCTCGGTCATCGCACATCCATATATTTGTAAGTATATATTCTTATTCCATCCCTTTACTTAGATTGGTAGTGTATTAGGTAGTTGTTGTGGAATTCTTAGATTACTGTTAGATATTACTGCAATGTCAGAACTAGAAGCACAAGCATTTCACTACACTCACAATGACATCTGCTAACCATGTGTATGTGACCAATAAGATTTGATTTGTTGGGGCGGTATGCAAATTAGAGTGGGTCTATGGTTTCCGGGATAATGGTGTTGATGTGAGCCATGACCAGCCTTTAAAAGCACTTCAGGCCTCCCGGGTGGCGCAGTGGTCTAGGGCATCGCTAGCTGTGCCACCAGAGACTCTGGGTTCGCGCCCAGGCTCTGCCGTAATGGCTGAGTTAGCGAGGGTTTGGCCGGTAGGGATATCCTTGTCTCATCGCGCACCAGCAACCACTGTGGCAGGCCGGGCACAGTGCACGCTAACCAAGGTTGCCAGGTGCACAGTGTTTCCTCCGACACATTGGTGCGGCTGGCTTCCGGGTTGGATGCACGCTGTTTTAAGAAGCAGTGTGTCTTGGTTGGGTTGGGTTTCGGAGGACGCATGGCTTTCAACATTCGTCTCTCCCGAGCCCGTACGGGAGTTGTAGCGATGAGACAAAATAGTATTTACTAACAATTGGATACCATGAAAAAGGGGTCAAATATTTTTTTAACATTTTAATTAAAAACATTTAAAGACGCGAGGGCTACGGTCGGTGGTCATTTAGGCAGGTTACCTTAGTGTTCTTGGGCACAGGGACTATGGTGGTCTGCTTGAAACGTGTTGGTATTACAGACTCCGTTAGGGACAGGTTGAAAATGTCAGTGAAGACACTTGCCAGTTGGTCAGCGTATGCTCGGAGTACACATCCTGGCCCTGCGGCCTGTTTATCTGGCCCTGCGGCCTGTTTAAAGGTCTTACTCGCATCGGCTACGGAGAGCGTGATCACACAGTCGTCCGGAACACCTGATGCTCTCATGCATGTTTCACTGTTGCTTGCCTCGAAGCAAGCATAGAAATCATTTAGCTCGTCTGGTAGGCTCGTGCCACTGGTCAGCTCGTGGCTATGCTACTCTTTGTAGTCTGTAATAATTTGCAAGCCCTGCCTCATCCGACGAGCGTCAGAGCCGGTGTGGTACGATTCAATCTTAGTCCTGTATTGACGCTTTGCCTGTTTGATGCTTCATCGGAGGTTATAGCAGGTTAGAGTCACGCTCCTTGAAAGCGGCAGCTCTACCCTTTAGCTCAGTGTGGATGTTGCCTGTTATCCATGGCTTCTGGTTGGGGTATGTACGTATGTATGTCACTGTGGGGACGACGTCATCAATGCACTCTTTGATGAAGCCAGTGACTGATGTGATGTACTCCTCAATGCCATCGAAAGAATCCCGGAACATATTCCATTCTGTTCTAGCAAAACAGTCCTGCAGCTTAGCATCTGCTTCATCTGACCACTTTTTATTGACAGAGTCACTGGTGCTTCCTGCTTTAGTGTTTGCTTGTAAGCAGGAATCAGAAGGATAGAATTATGATCACATTTGCCAAATGGAGGATGATGGAGAGCTTTGTACGTGTCTCTGTTTGTGGAGTACAGGTGATCTAGAGTTTTTTTCCCCTTCTGGTTGCACATTTAACATTCTGGTAGAAATTCGGTAAAACGGATTTAAGTTTCCCTGCATTAAAGTCCCTGGCCACTAGGAGCGCCGCCTCTGGATGAGCGTTTTTCTGTTTGCTTATGGCCTTATACAGCTCATTGAGTGCGGTCTTAGTGCCAGCATCGGTTTGTGGTGGTAAATGGACAGCAACAAAGAATATAGATTAAAACTCTCTTGGGAAATAGTGTGGTCGACAGCTTATCGGGAGATACTCTGCCTCAGGCGAGCAAAACCTCAAGACTTCATTCGATTTTGGTGCAACAGCTGTTGTTTACAAATACACATAGAGTGTCACCCCTTGTCTTACCAAATGCCAATACAGCGTAAAACCAGCTGGCTGTATGTAATTCATGTCGTCGTTCAGCCACGACTCGGTGAAACATAAGACATTTATAGTTTTTAATGTCCCGTTGGTAGGATATACGTGACCGTAGTTTGTCTATTTTATTATCCAATGATTGTACATTGGCTAATAGGACCGATAGTAAAGCCAGATTACCCACTCGGATTCTTACAAGGGACCCGACCTTCGTCCCCGATATCTCTGTCTCTTTCTCCTGTGAATGACTGGGGATGAGGGCCTTATCGGGTGTCTGAAGTAAATCCTTCACGTCCGACTCGTTAAAGAACAATTTTTCATCCAGTACGAGGTGAGTTATCGCTGTACTGATATCTAGAAGCTCTTTTCGGTCATAAGAGACAGTGGCAGAAACGTTATGTACATAATAAGTACAAATAACGCAAAGAAATATACACACAATAGAATTGCAGGAAACGTACTTTAAAATGGCAACATGTTCTCTACGCCCCATGGTGTAATGTAATGTGCAAAATTGCAGGGTGTATGGATGTGGGTATGCAGACCCACGAGCCACTGCAGCCCCTCATAATGAGTTCCATTTTTTTTTACGGCCACCACCCCCATCAAAGTTGCCCATCCCTGATCTAAGACAAAACCACAACCCAGAATGAGGTTAGGTCATTGAAAGTACTCACGTGAAACTGCACATCATTCAACCACCACTACAGCTCAAAATGTACAACCTGAATGCAATTTTCTTATTACTCACCATATTCGTTGTGTGATATATTCTCGTTTACAAGTAGCATGCAAGTCATTTCACAAGTAGCATGCAAGTCATTTCACATTTCACACTTTTTTTTTAACCCATCAACCCAACCAATTCTCCAACCCATGCAGGGTTACAAAACCTAGAATATAGGCAAGACCATCATGCCCTTCCTTCCTAAGAGAGGTCATCGTCACCCCTGCCCACTGTGACTTAATGGGTGAGCCCGGTGTGCCATGTGAGCTGTGGTTGTCACTGTTTCATCACATGTAGTACTGGCAACAAGTTATCCGGTTCCAGGAGAGCAGGTGTTCAGTGTGCTGCCATCCAAAAGCTGCTCTGCCTGGGAGACTGGTTGCCAGATCATTCCCCTCATCTCCTCTCTTATCTCATGTGAGGCCCACCGGCGCCAGGACGACAGGGGGCACAGACCTGCCAACCTCCGGTGCCCTGGAGGCGGAATAATCACTCATACCTGAGATATGACTTGTCAACCTTCTGATAAAGCTAATTAAGACTGTAGAAAATATTTGGATGACATGATAACCAGGTTATGTTCGGTCAACAGTGGATGAACTGAGATTAGCTTGCTGTTAGAGATGTGAAGTTGATTGTGCGTATGAGACTCATTAAGGGATTCATAGCTTGACATTGGTATGCAGTGAGATTCATAGCGAACTCCCATACCTTTGCATACATTGTCCATCTCAGGTTATATGAATAGATTTCTATGAGAGATTATATTTTTTTCTCAGTTCCACCTTACAGGGAAGTGGGAGATCAAGTTAAAATAATATGACAGATGTTCTGATTAGTTACAGAAACCCCCCAAAATGCAACGTGTTAACTCCCTGGGCAGGGCAAGGCATACTACTGCAGCATACTGCAACCCGGTGGTCTTGTGTTTACAGTTCCGCTGGCATGTTTAGACATGGTGGCACCTCAACCACTCTGCAGTACTGGCAGGTTTACACAATCTAATGCACAATCAAATCAGTGACAGCTCAACTCGCGACCTCTCGTGGTAGTGGTACTGCAGGTGTGGTGCAAGTTCTGTGCGATAGTGTTCAAACAGGACAATATCAGCACCATCCCAATCACACAAGTGCATTCGAACAATTCTGTGAGGTTTGTGTAATTATAGGCGGCGTCTGTTTTAGTGTTCATCCTCCGCTGTGATGAAAACTGACAGTGTGGCATAACTTAGGGGAATAACGTTTCGCTTTGACATGTTGTTTCTGCCGAGAGAATAATAGGTTGTGTTAGGGAATGAGCTGTCACAGTCATGTACTTGGCAAGAAAATAGGCATCTGAAATTTGGCATGAGTGGTACTGAAGAACAATCTCAGTAAAGATAGCAAGGTCTGCTGGGAACAACAGCAACAACAACAACAAAAAACAAGATTCTGAAAGTGATGGAACACTCTCTAACACCTTATCTCCTTAATAATGTCTCCCCCTTCTCCTTCTCTCTCAATTTCCTCTCCCTTTCCCCTCAGTCTCTTACTAATGCTTTTGTTTGTCTCCATTTGTCCCTCAGCTGGGACCACGTATATATTTGGGAGAGGAGGGGCCCTCATCACGTACACCTGGGCCCCCAACGAGCGGCCGAGCACCAGAGCAGACCGGCTAGCTGTGGGCTTCAGTACTCAGCAGAAAGACGCCATCTTGGTCCGAGTGGAGAGCACCAGCGGACTGGGAGACTACCTGCAGCTACACATAGTGAGAACGGGATGGGGGGTGGTGTGTGTGTGGGGGGGGGGGGGGGGATAAGAGCATTGTCTGTAGTACTGTGGGGTTAGGGTAGAGGATGAGGGTCCCCTTTTTTATGAAGAGGGATGGGGGGGGGGGGGATAAGAGCATTGTCTGTAGTACTGTGGGGTTAGGGTAGAGAGAGAACTGACTGTTGAGATTTAGAATAGTAGAATGCAGACAATCAATTAGCCCATTTCAGCTAACATCGTTTATACCCCCATTGATTTTGTTAGGGACTCTCACTCAGATATCATATATTAAAATATTTATATCCACCCTATGGCAAAATGTGTAAAATTGCAGGAAATGTGTTTTAAAACTGCAACATTTTCTCTGCTCCCCATGTTAGAATGTGTAGAATTGCAGAAAATGAACTCTAAAACTCAGATTTCTTCTCTCCACTGTCAAATTTCACTTAGTGCCCCCAAAAGGTTAGGGCCGGCTCTGACTGTGTGGGGTATAGATGTGGGTACACAGAGCAGCGAGCCAATGTGTCCCCTCATGAGTCCTGATTTTGTGTGGCTCTCATCTCCATCAAAGTGTCCCATCCATGGTTTTGAGCCAAGGCTTGGAATGAGCTGATATCCTGAGGTTCACTGTGTAGAAACAGAATCCTGAAAATGCTCTTGCTGGAGATTTGGAGGACTATTTAAGGCGCTTAGAAAGACTGTGTTAATTGATCAAATGTGTGTCCATTTCCATAGAAAAAGACATATGGCACCTATTTCTCATGATATCTATGATTTGTGCCAGAAAAGTATTTACCATGCATCTGGATTGGCAAGGGAGAAATAACACCGGTGTTTGCTCATTAAAACAGCAGAGGGCAGAGATTGTAACGGCAGTACGTCACGCTGTGAAATGCTCTGGCTCATTAGACTATTTCGTCTAAATGAATTATTCATTCCATTTGAACCATTTGACTTTCACAGTGCACATTTGCAATGTCACCCTATCTGTTCAACACTAGGATACCAGATGCTTGGCAAAACAATAGCTAAGTGTGTGCTATTTTCTAAAGAAGCCTTTAAGTCAGGTGTAATATGTCCCTGTTTGAGTCCGAGCCCAAACATAGCTTGTTCCCCAGGGGTACTGCGTGTTTGTTTCTACAACACCGCTGTTTACAGTTATACTGTTGATTTTAGAGTCAACGCCAGCATTGTCACTGTAGACTATGAACAGTGTGTGTTAAGGACTCTGCAGTAGATTTAATGAAATTCAGACCATTTGAAACAGCATTTGTGTAGATCCTTTTTTGGCTTATTGCCTTGTATTGTTTATTTGTTACCTATAAAGAGACAGAGATGGTATGAGCTTGAGAGAGATCGTAAACTCCCTCATAGATTACATTCCCAGGTTATTCAACAAAACGTCATAGCTTCATTCTGAGGAAGAAGGGAATCATGTCAAATAATGATTAGTGCTCGATCAAAGCTGTGTCTAATATAGCATGATGGCCTCCATAACAATTTAGCCTCTCGTCATTGTTGTCCCTCATGGAGAGGGTTTCTGCCGTAACTAAATTACCAACAACAACATCTAATCCAATTGGTCATGAATGTGATAGCGTTCAGGAGGTGCAGGAGCAGCACTGTGTTGAGCTATAAACTATTGGCTTCAAGTTATCCCCCTCTCAGAGAGAGAGAGCACTGGATGATAGGATGAATGCAAGTACAGAATATATGATATGCAGCATGTCTCGTATTTCCTCCAGTACTTAACTTGCTGCAGTTTCGGCGCCACAGGCGGGTTTTCCCATTGTAAGCCATTAGTCACACAGCCACAGAGTCTAGGGTTGGACCCACAAGGGTCTGCAGGCAGGAGCTGCTGACTGATGGAGGGCTGCGTGTGTGTGTGTGTGTGCGTGTGTGTGTTTGTGTGTGTGTGTGTGTGTGCGTGCGTGCGTGCATGCGTGTGTGTGTGTGTGTGCGCATGTGTGTGTGTGTGTGGCGGGTGTGTGTGCCAGTGGTGCTGTCTGAGTGGAGGGCCTTGTCTGAGTGTGTGTGTGAGGAGTGTATTGATTATTCCCAGCGAAGGGTTGGGTGATTCATTTGCTGACATACAGTAAGCCGTGGTTAGTCACAGAGCAAAGAGTTGCCACCTGGTATCCCCTTGGCTGATGACGCAGCAGTTGGGCTCAGAGCCCTCTCTGTCAGGATGAGCATGATGAATGAAAGGAGGTTGATGGCCATTTGGGTGTGATTGGAACTTCCTACTGAAAAGCTGCATAGTTCACTTTCCAAGTTACAGTATTTCCTTCTTAACATTTTTCGTGACATCACAAAAGAACAAAGAAAATGACATAGGTGTTCTATAGATCACCTCTGACCATTCCCCACATTCTATGTTAGTGTCAAGGCTCAGGAGATACCCAGATGCAGACAGTTTCGAAGTAACAGAAGTTTAGTACTCGAACAGGGGGGGCTAGGCAAATGACAGGTCAAGGGCAGGCAGAGGTCAGTAATCCAGGGTGGCATGGCAAGGTGCGGAATGACAGGCAGGCAGAATGGTCAAAACCGGGAAAGCTAGAAATCAGGAACTAGAGACAGACAGGAGCACGGGAAAAAACGCTGGTATGCTTGACGAAACAAAACTAACTGGCAACAGAGGACACATGTATAATTACACTGGGGATAATGGGAAAGATAGGCGACACCTGGACGGGGTGGAGACGAGCACAAAGACAGGTGAAACAGATCAGAGTGTGACAGTTAAACATATTGTTCCAGTATTCACTTTTGAAAGTGTTAGAGATTCGGCAGGAAAATTATCTTGGAAACAAAGGACATTCCTTTGCTGAATATTGGATAGGGAGACCTGAATCTTCTCCCCTTGATTTATGACAGGACATGAGTTGTTAATCCCGTCTAGTTCTTTCCTCCCCCCCCTCCCCCCCCCTCTGCGCGTGAGAGAGGGTCTGAGTGAAGTTATTCATTGCAAACCTGATCCGACCTATTTGGATTCTTGTGGACAGTCATGACAGTCTCCCTCTGGTGGGTTCAATCTTGGAAGGATTCTGTAACTCATCCACAAGAATGACCACGGGATGTCCTGGTTTGTGAATCATCGTGACAGTCTCTCTCTGGTGGTTTAACCTGGTAAGATTTCACAAGCTGCAGACCCCAACAAGAATGGCCACGGGATGTCCTGGTTGTCGATCGTCGTTCCAGACCCGTCGTCCGGTTGTCCAGGCTGGTGGATCTGGGAATTAACTTAGACAGACATTAATAACGCACAACACTTATGCAATACATCATTATATTTCTTCCCCAAATGAGTGCCGTTGTTGCCCTAAGTGATGGTTGTATGGGAACTTGTTTGTGGCGGTATCACTTCTTAAGTGTCAAAGAAAAGAATAAAAGCACAAACCAAAAAATATACAAAATATAGTTACCACACCTTAATCATCTATTTGGACTCTATTCTATACACTTCTACGGTGTTGGCAAATTACTCTATCATGCCATTTTGTCAAATGTCATATCTAGGGCGATCCTACTTAGCAGTGTGTTGTTTAGGTAACTACCCTAAGTTGCTAACTACATGACAAGGCTACAGCTGTAAGGCACTAGTTTCGGACAGTCTACAGGGGGGACCTATGGAGTGGGGCGGAAGGGTAGCCTAGTGGTTAGAGTGTTGGACTAGTAACCGAAAGGTTGCATGTTCAAATCCCTGAGCTGACAAGGTACAAATCTGTTGTTCTGCCCCTGAACAGGCAGTTAACCCACTGTTCCTAGGCCGTCATTGAAAATAATAATTTGTTCTTAACTGACTTGCCTAGTTAAATAAAGGTAACACATGGACCTCTGGTGAGAAACGGTTGATTAATGTAGCTGTAGAGGTAAAAGGGCTTCAGGGTCTATTTTCTACTTTACCAAGACTGGTATTTTGCTCGGACCCTTAAGTGTTCCTAGTATAAATCATCATTAAATGTTCAGTTGTGCATGTGCATTTATGCTTGCACAAACACACAAGGGTAAGAAAACCAAGTATCCTGGTAGGCTGCAACCTGGGCAGATTGAGTCTGACGTCATCAGATAATTTCCATGTCAATGACCTTAGGAATCGGTGCCGACCTCAAGCCATATGCCAAGGGGCCCTGTAGTGGTTTTACTACAAGTCAATGTGTCTTACGCCATTGTAGTGGCGATAGGTATGACTTTCATAGCCATGTTATCCACGGAGGAGATAACCTCACAACGGAAGTACTCTACTAGCACTGAACCGGTCATATGCGGTGTGATCATCGTTCATGACTTCTAATAACTTTCCTCCTGAATGGAGGGTTATTTTTATTAGCGGCATGTGTGTTAACCATCAGAGGACTGTTTTGGAGATTCCCTTTTACGTGTTGTCTGCTTGAGGGGTATCTAAATGTCTTTTTCCCAAGGGATCCTGTCAACAGATACTCCTGATGGATGACTGTGTTGCAGCCAGCGCTAGGAGAAGACAGTGTGGTCAGTGGAGAATGGCATGGTTACTTGTGACCACAATTGGTTGTTTTTCCAATCCATCAGTCTGTCCCGAGTAGCAGGTGTTCAGTTTCGAGGCTGGCATTATATTTGATTTATTTCACCTTTATTTAACCGGGTAGACCAGTTGAAAACAAGTTCTCATTTACAACTGCGACCTGGCCAAGAAAAAGCGAAGCAGTGCGACAAAAACAACGACACAGAGTTTCACATGGGACAAAGAAACATACAGTCAATAACACAATAGAAAAATCTGTATACAGTGTGTGCAAATGAAGTAAGGAGGCAAGGCAATAAATAGGCCAATAGTGGCGAGGTAATTACAATTTAGCAGCATACAATTGCTAAACATACAATTTAGCAACATGCACAGGATGAACAAGCCATGTGATTTGGTAGAGTTGTTCCAGCATGAGCCGCATTGTGAAGAGGCGAGGTAGTCTGAGTGAAACCTCGGAAGTGTAGTGTCGCATCATTACGTTTTTAACCAACGTTTTTAACCCTGCTAAACGCAGGGTACACGGCCCTTTTGAGATCATTGAACAATGTTTGAGAGATGAGCGATATTGTAGAGCCTGAATCAATTAGCGCATCACAGTTTAAACAGTCTCCCAGGACTGTTACCAGGTAGCGACTTTCAGAACTCACGCAATGGCGTGATATGTCATTCGTGTTCATGGTGAAAACAGATCGACTTATCAGAGTTTGAGTGTAATTGGCTATTGTGATGTGGTTTACCTTGTGCGTCACAACATTTGTATTTGGGTCTATAGTCAAAGCCCGTGGGCTTGTTTCTTGATTGATAGAGTTTAGAGGATAGGGTTTAAAGTGGATAGGGTTTAGAGTGAGAACGGAGTTAATTTGATCGTTTATGTCCTCGCTAATGGTGTTAATTTCGGCTGGTTTATTCTCCGGCAATTCCACACGTAGTCATGGTGACTTATCTTTTTCCTCTTTCTCAAATTGTGGGCGCTTTTGTACTTCTCTTAGCATAACTTCTAGAGAGCATCGGTTTACGTTTTGATTGCCATGGAACCCTTTGTTACCATTGTGTGGGTTGGGTGCAGGAACGTAGCGGCCAGGTTGATTGTATCGGTATTCGCTTCGCTGGTGACGTTCTTTATAGTTATTTTGACCGCGGTGGTTATTGGTACCGTGGTATCATGGTGGATACCATTGTTGTGCTTCATCTCTCACCGCTCCTATCCCCGATGACGCACCCTCTCACTGGAGTGAGTGCTATTCTGGAGGGCATCTGTCGCTTGTGGCATTGTGATCTAACTTTCTCAGCCATTCTGCATAGTTTGGGTTTGTGTCGCTGCTGAGGTCAGCGATCAATCTTTCCGTGGGTGAGGGTTCAATTATTAGCAGGGGAATGGGGGAGGCACCCCCTCTGATAGCTTACTATCTGGGAATTTAACTTTAATTAACCTGAAAGCATCGCTGTATCTAGGTTAAGATTTACAAGTTTAAAAGGCCTCATTGGTTGGAACAAATTAATTTGGTCCTTATCCGAATGAGCAACCTGGTAAATAGGTTTGTTTGGCAATTTAACTTCCTTGATAAATCGAATGGGACAACGATATCCAATCAGTTGAGATTGGTTGGATATTGTAAAGTTTAACCAGTTATAGATGTGAGAAGACATTTTGCCCTCACATTGGATTGCTGCTGATTCTG
Source organism: Oncorhynchus kisutch (assembly GCF_002021735.2). Taxonomy (NCBI): domain Eukaryota; kingdom Metazoa; phylum Chordata; class Actinopteri; order Salmoniformes; family Salmonidae; genus Oncorhynchus; species Oncorhynchus kisutch. Next base: position 5,467,214 of record NC_034201.2, on the reverse strand, counting down.
AAAAATTGCTGCTGATTCTTCACCACAAGGGGTCCCTTACCCCTGAAAGCTGAATCACCCGGGATGACTTCCGTCAACCAATGCGTGGGATTTTCCGCTGTAAACAAAGGAGAATGACTTTTCTCTGTTAGCTTAGCTTCTAATGCAAATCTAGACGTTACTAAGCACGAGAGACAGAGTGATAATAACCAAACAAATATATCATACGGCTGACCCGTATGTCTTAGCTCTGGAAATGAATAATTCACCCTACACAATCTGACCCTTTGTCAGGTATACAACACCGGAGTCAATCTCTCCCTGCTAACTGGGTTGCATGTGCAGGAAGCACACACCACTCAACGACAATCCTGCCTACTGCTCTTTTGGGTATAACGTAAATTGCTACACAGTTCCTGTAGACTGAATTCAACAGTAGGGCCTAATTTAGTCTTAGATGCATCACATGGGGCACCAATATGCCATGACTTGACTTTAACATCAATCTGAAGACTGTTATTTATCTAATTACCTAACTATGTTTAATTGTTGACCGATTAAATGAATCATGTAACAATTAACCGTTAGCATCTGGGGCACTACGAGAGCCGTTCTTTAAAGAGTTACCATCTCCTGAATTAAACTCTAAAATGTCTTTACCTATCACATCTATAAACAGTCAACTTATTAATCTTAACCTCGTATCATATTATCGGTCTGAACAGTCGTAACCTCCTTTTATCTTCAAAAAAACTGAGCCTTACTTATTATTCAGTACTACACAAATGAGTTAAATGTTTTATTTACTAGCTAATTAAATAATAAACCCAGATACTTAATACGTTAAAAACAGGTCCCTAGCAGAATGACAACAACATGGCTGCTTGTTACAAAAGACATGGAGAGGGAGGGAGAGAAGGGGACATAGACATTTAACATTGGTACTCTCAGAAACTACTCTCACTGACAGTGACCACATACTTTGCACACGAACTGCCGCCCGCTTTGAGTAAGAAATCATTAATGTATTTACGTGAAATGCCTTAGTTCACCGGATCTCTTTCGGGGGACAGGGCCGCCTTGGGAAGGGAGTTGGGTCCACAAGGGTTCCAACAAGTCTTCTACTGTTGTTCTTAGAGTTTATTTTCCTTCCCTTTCCTTCTTGAAGATGCTTCTTTGAAGATAGGCTAGCCAGGCGTGTCGATGGTTCCCAGTGGGGTGATGAGAGTAGCATAATACGATGGTTTGAGCAGAGTAGTATAATGGTCCTCCTTAACTTCTTGACGCTACCCATCCCTTTAGCGGGATAATTGTCATCAACAACCGCTGAATTGCATAGCGCCACATTCAAATAATATTACTACAAATATTTATATTAATTAAATCACAAGTGCAATATAGCAAAACACAGCTTAGCCTTTTGTTAATCCACCTGTCGTGTCAGATTTTGAAAATGTGCTTTACAGCGAAAGCGATCCAAGCGTTTGTGTAAGTTTATCGATCACTCGACAACACATTATGAACACCTAGCATCAAGTAGCTTGGTCACGAAAATCAGAAAAGCGATCAAATTAATCATTTACATTTGATGATCTTCGGCGAGTTATGTTCAGAAATCCACAGGAAAGAGCGGTCACGAAAACGCAGACAAATTCCAAATAGTATCCGTAATGTCCACAGAAACATGTCAAAGTTTTTTATAATCAATCCTCAGGTTGTTTTTAAAATATATAATCAATAATATATCAACCGCAACTGTCTTTTGCAGTAGGAGAGGGAAAGGCAATGGCTACCCAAACGCTGTTGCGCAAACAAAACGCTGCTGGCACCCGGCCATACAATGATGTTATCTTTCTCGCTCATTTTTCAAAATAAAAGCCTGAAACTATGTCTAAAGACTGTTGACACCTTGAGGAAGCGATAGGAAAAGGAATCTGGTTGATATCTCTTGAAATGGATCAAAGGCAGGCTATGGAACATGGAGAATTCAAAATAGAACCCACTTCCTGGTTTGATTTTCCTCAGGGAGGTAAGTTCAAACCACTTTAAACTTGCAGCTGCAGCTTGACGTTTTTCTGGTCTGCTATGTTAATTTCTTTACTCATCATTTACACATTTTGTTAGAACTGGACAGTCATGACACCGTATTGGGTAGACCTGATGTACCCATAATACTGTTGCATGGAGAGAAAAAAAAATGATGTTGTGCTATTGAAAATCCAGCTAGTGTGTAATGGAGCTGTTTAGCCCTTAGGGAGCAGGGGAGTCGGGACAGAGATAAATGTTGGGATTATTGGAGATAGTGACATGTGAAAACAACCCCTCTTTGCCAAGAGATTTGTGGAACAAAAAGTTAAATGTCAAGCTAAAGGATCATTTGATTTGATCAGTTGAGGACCGACAAATAAAAGCTTGGCTTACGAGAAAGTGAAGAGCTGGAACCCTTCCTAGAGTAAATTATCTGAACCCAACTGACTGCTAGATTATTACTCAATTGAAATTAGCCTTCCCCAGCTGTGACCCATTATGGTACTTAGTTAGCATGGAGTGCTAAAGGCTAGTGATTTGGGATTGTTGGAAGGTTATGTCCATTCGCTGTTGTAGCCATCGGATTTACATATTTGTATGTTGATTATTTAGGTTAGCAGCTTGTTGTAAAGGTGTTGCTTAACTTAATTATCCAACAGGGTTGTTTGGCACATGAGAGATGGAGAGCCCTGGAGTTGGGGCATTAAGTGTCATGCACACAAATTGGTCCACCATGTTGCACTAATCTTGGCCAGCTGCCCACCTTCCCCACGCCCAGTGGTGTAAAGTAACTAGTACTACTAAAGTAGTTTTCTGAGGTATCTGTACTTTACTATTTATATTGTTTTGACAGATTATTCTTTTGCTCCACTACATTCTTAAAGAAAATATATAATTTTTTCCTCCAAACATTTACTTGAGTCATTTTCTATTAAGGTATCTTTACTTCTACTAAAGTATGACAGCTAACTACTTTATCCACCACTGCCCACACCTCAATGAGCCTGGCCTCTCTACAGCAGCCAGCACGCTCTGCGCTCTCTCTCTCTGTCATCTACCCTGTCTATGGTGCTGAATGGGCTACACTGGCCGGGTTGCGTTAGCACTGTCCATGGTGCTGAATGGGCGACACTGGCTGAGTCGTGTTAGCACTGTCTATGGTGCTGAATGGACGCGTTCCTGTCCGAATAGATCCCGTCATTGTAAGATCTGGCAGAAGTCTGCAATGTAGTCGGGCAGGAACTCAACCATAGACTGGCTGTATGAGTGCTGTCCTTGGGGCTGAAAGTAACACTATTGTTGTTACAGAATCTTAGCTGTGTATCTCTTGGCTCTTTTTGAGTTGTCAGTTGTAGGGGCAGAAGGTAGCCTAGCGGATAGAGCGTTGGGCCAGTAACCAAAAGGTCACTAGCTCGAATTCCTGAGCCTCAAGGTGAAAAATCTGTCTATGTGCCCTCGAGCAAGGCACTTAAGCATAATTTGCTCCAGGGGCATTGTACTACTATAGCTGACCCAATAGTAGTACATAGCATACACCGGATAGGTGCAGTGAACATCCACGGATAGGTGCAGTGAACATCCACGGAAAGGTGCAGTGAACATCCACACTGGATGAGTGTATGAAATGGTGCAGTGAAATGCACCAGATAAGTGCATTTCACTGCACCTATCCTGTGTGTGTTAGACATGTTTATTCTATGTGGTCGACAAAACTTCCCTGATAAGAGGATTAGTAGAAATTCATACAGCCCTCATGGCCCAGTGCGACTTCCAACCATTCAATAGCTTGTTAGTGAGGCAGATTGGTGAATGCAGGGTGCTGCTCCAACACTGAGCCTCCTGCCCACATCCGAGTGTTTGTACTACTGTGTCTGTGACTGGTGAGCAGCTGCCAAAGGCAGTGTTCCTCCTATGGGAAATCAGCTTTTTATCAGTGTGTTGCCCTGGGACAGATGTGACATGATTAAAAGCAGAGGGAGGATCTATGACAAGGCGGTGCGAGGTGTAATAATTGACAACCACACCTGTTCCTGAAAGAGGGGACTCCAGCCATGTGAGAAGGCTTACTCTTTGAATCTATTACAAGTTGTGGGATGTTCAAATGATTGAATGTTTAGAGGGTAGTGCTTACGGCCTAGTACATCACTGGGGCCAAGCTTTCTGCCATCCAGGACCTCTATACCAGGCAGTGTCAGAGGAAGGCCCTAAAAATAGTAAAATACTCTAGCCACCCTAGTCGTAGACTGTTCTCTCTGCTACTGCACAGCAAGTGGTACCAGAGTGCCAAGTCTAGGTCCAAAAGACTTCTTAACAGCCTCTACCTCCAAGCCATAACACTGAACAGCTAATCAAATGGCTACCCAGACTATTTGCATTTTTTGGGACATCATGATGCCCAAATCATGCATTGTGCAGAAAAGTGCAGAAATATTGTGTTGCTTTCTGCCATGTTAAACAAGATATACTGAAAATATATAAATACACATGGTTGCTGTTTTATTTCTGCTCTTTTGTAATGGACATGATACAGTATGTTTTTGTTTTTGGTAGCTGGCTTTAAAGTGCACCCTGCATGCCCTCATGTCGTCAGAGATAATGAAAACAAGATAGAATTTGAAAATCGATGTAGGTCTTTACACGTGGAAGGTGGAAATAGCCACGCCCTAAACCATGTGCAGCTATTCCTTCTATCACATATCAATTTCACCGATCTCAGATACCTCAGTATTTTTTATTTACATGGGCATCTATTTCCTGGTTCACAGTGCACAGATGCAGTCTCTTTAGAGAGGGGGATAGAGAGGGGTGAGGAGAAAAGGGGAGAGAAAAAAATGACTGCTGTGATGTTCCCTGCAGTCCCATCACAGCAGCCCTGATGTCACGTGTGGTTCAGGTTGGAGCAGGTTGTAATAGGACAGGGCCTTGGGGTGACCTGGCAGAAAGGCACTATATGGGGTGGCATCCGACCGTCGCGTGGATCTTTGTCTCACAGCGAGATCTCAGCAGGGACCTTGTAACCGAGTCACGATTCATTCATTGGTCTCCATCTCCTATATTCATTGGTAAGAATTACAACATCTGTGACCCACCGTCTCATGTTCCGACATTTGAAATGGTGTTTTGTACATTGGATAAAAGTACAGACTCAGAGCTTCAAAATGGCATAGCATACACTGTAGTTGCAGGAAACATGGGGAAGTAATGCCGCTTTAAAAGTTGATGAACGTATAATCCCATTTAGGAGATAAAGGAATGCTAACATTGTGCCATTTTCACACTTACTCTACATTAATCCTTGGGAAACATATTTGGAAAATGAATACTTTCACCAAATTGCCTAAATTGTTTCTCTGAACATTTATCTCAGAAAGTGACCCCATTAGGCAAACCATTTACAGTATTACATTGCCTATTGTTGTATACTAAAGATAACCTTTCGCATTGAACAGCTACAGTGCTGTTCTTTATTGACTCATTCACACCCACTGAAGCCTTAGACCCACCCATCTCTTAAAGAATTCACATTGGAACACGTGAATGTGGCCATGTGATAAAGCAGTGAGGTAGAGCTTTAAAAAAACAAAGAAAATATTTCAACAATAAAATACTTCATTAACTTAAGTGCTAAAGGTAGTAGCCTACAATTAGAAACAAACTAAAAACCATATCTAGACCCTATATCATAAGATCCTTTGAATAACTTTTGGTTCAGGTCAGCCCGGTCATGTTCAGGTTGTTGTGTCTTTTCTATCATTAAACTGAAGACTTAGTAACTTCTGTAATTAGTTACTCGATTAAACTGAATAATCATGTACAGTGCCTTGCGAAAGTATTCGGCCCCCTTGAACTTTGCGACCTTTTGCCACATTTCAGGCTTCAAACATAAAGATATAAAACTGTATTTTTTTGTGAAGAATCAACAACAAGTGGGACACAATCATGAAGTGGAATGACATTTATTGGATATTTCAAACTTTTTTAACAAATCAAAAACTGAAAAATTGGGCGTGCAAAATTATTCAGCCCCTTTACTTTCAGTGCAGCAAACTCTCTCCAGAAGTTCAGTGAGGATCTCTGAATGATCCAATGTTGACCTAAATGACTAATGATGATAAATACAATCCACCTGTGTGTAATCAAGTCTCTGTATAAATGCACCTGCACTGTGATAGTCTCAGAGGTCCGTTAAAAGCGCAGAGAGCATCATGAAGAACAAGGAACACACCAGGCAGGTCCGAGATACTGTTGTGAAGAAGGAGGATGTCTGACCCTAACTGGGCTCAGGGGCGTCCTCTGATTTAGTTCAAATCAAAAGGGAATTGTATTTGTCTTCATTAAACAGTCCACAATCATATTACCCAATTATACAAACAGTATTATACTCACTCATTCATCTTATACAACAATTAGATGTAAACCTCATATCTGAGGCTATTATATAAACAGCGCTATGGTAATGTGGCCACACCGTCTCTCTTGAGCTTCCCAAGTTGTAACAAACAGACCAGTTCGTAGCTGGATTCTTCACCGATCTTTTATACTTTCTCCGGAACATGAAATGTGTTCATACCTCGAGTTCTGTAAGGTGGAAGCAATTCCTTTGTGCTCCATGAAAATTTCACTCTCTATACTGTGTGACCATGAGGCAAGGTTTTCCTTAGGAATTTACGCTCAAGCTGTTTTGCAAGGAGGAATGGGAAAACATTTCAGTCTCTCGATGTGCAAAACTGATAGAGACATACCCCAAGCGACTTACAGCTGTAATCGCAGCAAAAGGTGGCGCTATAAAGTATTAACTTAAGGGGGCTGAATAATTTTGCACGCCCAATTTTTCAGTTTTTGATTTGTTAAAAAAGTTTGAAATATCCAATAAATGTCGTTCCACTTCATGATTGTGTCCCACTTGTTGTTGATTCTTCACAAAAAAATACAGTTTTATATCTTTATGTTTGAAGCCTGAAATGTGGCAAAAGGTCGCAAAGTTCAAGGGGGCCGAATACTTTCGCAAGGCACTGTAACTGTAATTAACTAGGAAGTTGGGGCACCAAGGAAAGTATTCAGTTTACAAAGTTATAATTTCCCAATATAACCTTTCAGATATTTTCATATCTGATCAATAGTCTTCTGATTAATGATTTATTTACTTTACCTCACATTAGTCTAATTCTAAACGTCATAAATTGTTGGTTATCTGCACGAACCCAGTCTTCACTATGAGTCATCCATACATCAATTGTCTTAAATCATTTATTTATTACAAACTAAGTAATTCACAGAAATGCATAAACAAACAGTAAATATGTGGTTACATGAATATACATATATATATATATTGAATTTACGACTTCACTCTGCCCACAGCAGTCTGGTTGTAGAAGCAGAGAGCGGGGGATGGTGTTCGCTGTACTCAGAGGGCAACGTCATGTCAAGGTCATGTGCCTGAAAGCGTATTTCTGTCCTATTTCTGTCTTCGGAGCAAGACATGTTATGTCCATAGCCTTTTCATTGCAAAAGTCCTGATCTTCTTAAAAATATATGTTCGCTTTATCCAGTCCGGGGGATGCTTTCACATCTCTGGAAGGAAGTCAACATTGCACAGCAGCTGACCTGGTTCCTTCTGAGTGGAAGCTCCTTGGCCACAACAACACAAGGCTCTAGACAATTCAAACTGTAAAAGAGGAAAGCAGAGAAAAAATTGACAAGACATTAAAACCTTGCATACCAGCAATGACATTCATTGACCCCCAAGTCCAGGCAATAAGTAAAAGTACAAAGATAAAATACCCGAAGTGTTGCTTGTTCAAAATTCGTCATCTCCTTGTACTGGTGACGGAGAGCAGGTTTATGCTGAAAGGCAAATTCCAGAAAAATATGATAAAGCATGAATTAATTCATGTCCTATAGTTGTTATTGCTTGGTGACTGCTACAGCTGTACTAAAATGCCCTGGACACACTTAACCTGATTCCATCCCAACAATATCAATGCAGACACAAGATAACTAGCTAGATTTAGCAAACATTTCTCTTCGTAATTACCAGCCGGCTAGATAAAAAAAAAAAAACTTTAAATCTATATTCCAATAGCTAGCTAGCTTTTTAGTTATCATATCATCAGTGGATGTGTCCCTATAACCTAACATGAGGGTTTGATTAGCTTGCTAATCGATTAGCATTCGCACCACAGTGGCTATTTTCGGTAGCTAGCTAGTTAAATATGACAAACTGGCAAACATGAAAAATATTATCGTCATGCATGCCTTAGCACATCAGCAATCAACATTAACAGCAGAATGCACCTAGATTCGTCCCGCAACAAGCCATCTGTAAACAATGGCACGTTGCGGGACTAAGCAAGCAAGCAAGCTTTGACCTGCGACCTGTACGCTCTCGTTGGCTGTCCCTTGCTTCATACTCGTCGCCAAACACACTGGCTCCAGGTCATCTACAAGTCTTTGCTAGGTAAAGCCCCGCCTTATCTCAGCTCACTGGTCACCATAGCAGCACCCACCCGTAGCACGCACTCCAGCAGGTATATCTCACTGGTCACCCCCAAAGCCAATTCCTCATTTGGCCGCCTTTCCTTCCAGTTCTCTCCTGCCAATGACTGGAACGAACTGCAAAAATCACTGAAGCTGGAGACACATATCTCCCTCACTAGCTTTAAGCACCAGCTGTCAGAGCAGCTCACATAGCCCATCTGTAAATAGCCCATCCAACTACCTCATCCCCATACTGTATTTATTTATTTGTCTTGCTCCTTTGCACCCCAGTATCTCTACTTGCACATTCATCTTCTGCATATCTACCATTCCAGTGTTTAATTGCTATATTGTAATTACTTCGCCACCATGGCCTATTTATTGCCTTACCTCCCTTATCTTACCTCATTTGCACACAATGGATTTACACCTTTTCTACTGTATTATTGACTGTATTGTCGTGTCTTTGGCTATGCCGGATTAAGTGATATGACATGCTATTCTATAAAATTATTTGTCCGTAATTAATATCACCTGATTGAGCTAATCATGTAAATGTAATTAACTAGAGTCAGGCATGGGTTGTCCTGGTTGTGGACCATCATTGTGGTCCCCGTCTGGTGGTCGACCCGGGTAGGTTTTCTGCGAATGAAGTCCGCTCCATGGCTGGACAGCAGATGTCCAGTTGGTGATCGCTGTTGCAGTCCCCCCCCCCCCCCCCCCCTCTGGTGTGGTCGACCCAGGTAGGGTGTCTGCAAGTGAAGAAGTCCGCTCCATGGCTGGGCAGCGGATGTCCAGATTGGGATCGCCGTTATGGACCCGTTGTCCAGACTGGAAGATCTGGGCAGTAACTTAGGCAGATGTTAAGTACGCACACACACTCATGAAATATATCATTACATTTCCTCCCAAATGAGCGGCGTTGTGGCACTAACTGATGGTTGTTTATGGCTCTATCACTTTCTACGTGCCGAAGAAAATGAAACAAAATGAATGAAAGCATAAACAAAACAAAATATAGTTACGCCACCTTAATCATCTAATTGGACTGTATTCTATCTACGTCCATGGTCTTGGCAAAATGACCCTATCATGGCATTGTCTAATGTCATATCTAGGGCTTTCCTAATTTGTGGGGTGTTGCTTAGGATACTATCCTAAGTTGATAACGATATGAAGTCTACAGCTGTAAGGCACTAGTTTTGGGCAGTCTACAGGGATGACTTATGGACTTCTGAGAAGAAAACTGGTGAGTGCTATAGCTGCCCAAAATAAATGTTCAACTTTACTAAGGCTGGTATTTTGCTCGGGCCCTTAAGTGATCCTAGCATAAATCCTAATTGGATGTTCCGTTGTGCATGTGCGTTTATGCTTACGCAAGCACACATGTCAAGGGAAGGAAACCAAGTATCCTGGCAGATTACAACTTGTTCAGATTGAGTCTGACGTAGTCGGGTTATTTTCAGGTCAATGTCTGGAGGTCAGTCAGAATTGGTGTCGAGGGAGTCTGTAGTAGTTTTACTACCAGTCACTGTCTTCCACTATTGTAGTGGAGGTAGGATTGAAGAAGTATACTTCATAGCCATGTTATCCAACAGTATGTTTGTTTATTCCATGTGTAACTCTGTGTTGTTGTATGTGTCGAACCGCTTTGCTTTATCTTGGCCAGGTCGCAGTTGTAAATGAGATCTTGTTCTCAACTAGCCTACCTGGTTAAATAAAGGTGAAATATTTTTGTTGTTGTAAATAACCACAGACAGAAGGGGTAACCCAGACATGTCACAGGGGCTATAAAGCTGAAGCATCCGTTTAGAGCATTTTCTCACCACCAAATATGGTAGTGAGAGGAAGTCCAGTCGTGGGTAGTGGGACAGGATGGAACTACAGTAGGTGAATTTGGGCCGACATTCTGCTAATTTTGTCATCGAGGAAACATCTGATCTCAAAACATTTCTCTGTTCCCAAAACTAAAAACTGTTACGAACACAGTGCGCTTTTTATAAACTTGATACTTTGCCACAGTTGTTTTTAAATTGCGTAGTTTAGAAGCAGTGCAAGGTCAAACTAAGTTTGTCCACTTCACAGAGGAGGCATTCCCAAATGGAAATATGCAAATACATGCCATAAAGACGCCAATAGGATCTCACTAGCTCGTGTTTGGCTTTGCCCACCTCCTTGCTTGTTCTGCCCACTATGTGTCACGCCCTGACCTTAGTTATCTTAGTTTTCTTTATAATTTTGGTTAGGTCAGGGTGTGACGAGGGTGGTGTGTGTTTTTGTCTTGTCTAGGTTGTTTTTGTATATCTATGGGGTTTTCGTATGTCTATGTATATGTAAGTTTATGGTGGCCTGAATTGGTTCCCGAATCAGAGACAGCTGTTTATCCTTGTCTCTGATTGGGGATCCTATTTAGGTTGCCATTTTCCATTTAGGTTTGTGAGTTATATTCTATGTTTAGTTGCCTATTCTGCACTAGCCATATTGCGTCACGGTTTGTTTAGTTCTGTTCAGTGTTCTCTCTTTTATTAAAGAGTTATGTTCGCTTACCAAGCTGCGCCTTGGTCTCGGCTTAATGACGACCGTGACACTATGCTTCATTTCTTCCCACTGTAAACGACACAGATGAACTATATTGGGTTAGTTAGAAATACATTTGCTATAATGGTACCTGTATGGAACTGTGTAGCTAGCTAGCTATATAGCTAGCAATGAAATTACTTTTTGATACAGTTGAGACAATAACGTATGTGCATGTAGCTATTTTAGCATTTTAACAGATGCTTACCGATGTATGGATTATGATGATTTATAGCAGACTGAAACACTTTCAAAAATAATCCTTCCCACGCTTCTACCACTCCAGACTGCTTTCGTCACAGAAGATAGAGCTGTGTCAATACCAGTAGCTGTATTCAGGACACCACTGGTATTGAAAGCTGTATCTACACTTTGCATGTTGTCCATGATGAAAATATTAGTAAATCCAATGGGCCTTTTCAAATATCCGTGGTAGCAAAGTGCAGGATGAGCCATTTGACAGAGAAGCCTTGAGTGACAGAATGGGCTCTCTTTCTCGTGAATGTCCCAGTCGCCTCATTATCTCAACCAATCATGGCTAGGCAAGATTCTGTATTTTCTCTGTGTCTAAATAGTTGAGAATTCACATTTTCTTTATATTTACAGATGACATCTGAGTTTGTTATTAAGGCACATGTAAGTTCACATGTTCAAGAAGGCATTTCTGAAACCCCAAAAATGCATTTTGACTTTTTATTTTTTTACGTTCAAATGCCTACTGGGAGGTAGTGAAATGCGATATACGCCCAGTTTTCTGTAAAGGCTCACATTTTAGACATGCCTCCCCTTCAGGCTCACACTATGATTGCTCTACTTTATCCTTTGAAACTGGCCCAAATGTTACGATCAGGATATGGGCCATCTGTGCTGTGTGTGCCATGGAGCAGAAGAGTAGCTGCAGGTAGGAACATGAAACTGCACCCAGACAGAGTGGTTGGTCTTTATGTTCCAGACGGTGGGCAGCCAGAGGCCTGGGAAATGCCCCCACAAGCGCCAATGTCGTTGTCACAACAGCAGGGTGGAAGGCTGACAATGGCCTCTCCTGACAGAACCTGCCAGACCATGTTAATGCCCAAACACAGTGTTTGGGGAAAAAATACCCTGGAAGGCTTGGCCTTTATTTACCAGAACAGGGAAAGATGCTGCCCTAAGTTGGCTGTCAAACAGGTGTTGTAGAGCACGTTGACTGTGTGGTGCTATTGAGTCAGCAGAGCGACTCAATATGTTTACGGACATATTCAATTACTCCTGATCCCAGCCTGCTGTCCCCACATGCTTCAAGATGGCCACCATTGTTCCTTTACCCAAGAAGGCAAAGATAACTGAACAAAATTACTACCGCCCGGTAGCACTCACTTCTGTCATCATGAAGTGCTTTGAGAGACTAGTCAAGGATCATATCACCTCCACCTTACCAGCCACCCTAGACCAACCCCCATTTGCATACCGCCCTAACAGGTCCACAGACAATGCAATCGCCATCACACTGCTCACTGCCCTATCCCATTTGGACAAGAGGAATACCTATGTAAGAATGATGTTCATTGACTACAGCTCAGCATTCAACACCATAGTACCCTCCAAGCTCATCGTCAAGCCGGAGGCCTTGGGCCTCAACCCGGCCCTGTGCAATTGGGTCCTGGACTTTCTGACGGCCACCCCCAGGTGGTGAAGGCAGGAAACAACATCTCCACCTCAACACTGGGGCCCCACTGTGTTGTCAGCCCACTCCTGTACTCCCTGTTCACCCACGACTGCGTGGCCATGCACGCCTCCAACTCAATCATCAAGATTGCAGACGACACAACAGTAGTGGGCTTGATTACAAGCAACGACGAGACAGCCTACAGGGAGGAGGTGAGGGCACTCGGAGTGTGGTGTCAGGAAAACAACCTCTCACTCAGCGTCAACAAAACAAAGGAGATGATCGTGGACTTCAGGAAACAGCAGAGGGAGCACCCCCCTACCCACATTGATGGGACAGCAGTGGAGAAAGTGGAAAGTTTTAAGTTCCTCGGCGTACACATCAACGACAAACTGAATTGGTCCACACACACAGACAGCGACAGCGCCTCTTCAACCTCAGGAGGCTGAAGAAACTCGTCACCCAAACCTTGACTAACCTTTTCAGATCCACAATCGAGAGCATCCTGTTGGGCTGTATCACAGCCTGGTACAGCAACTGGAGGGCCTTGCGGCTGAGGGTGGAGCATTCTGCACAACGCAAACTACCTGACCTCCATTACACCTATAGCACCCGATGTCACAGGAAGGCAAAAAAAGATAGTCAAAGACAACAACCAGCCGAGCAACTGCCTGTTCACATCGCTACCATCCAGAAGGCGAGGTCAGTACAGGTACATCAAAGCTGGGACCGAGAGACTGAAGAACAGCTTCTATCTCAAGGCCATCAGACTGCTACACAGCAATAACTAACTCAGAGAGGTAGCTGCCTACATGGAGACCCAATCACTGGCCACTTTAACAAATGGATCACTAGTCACTTTAAACAATTCCACTTTAAATAATGTCACTTTAATAATGTTTACATATCTTACATTACTCATATCACATGTATATACTGTATTTTATACCATCTATTGCACCTTTCCTATGCCGCTCGGCCATCGCTCATCCATATATTTATATGTACATATTCTCATTCCCCCTTTTTAGATGTGTGTATTAGGTAGTTGTTGGGGAGGGAATTGTTAGATTACATGTTAGATATTACTGCACTGTCGGAACCAGAAGCACAAGCATTTCGCTACACTCGCATTAACACCTGCTAACCAGGTGTATGTGACCAATATAATTTGATTTGAGAGAGAGAGAGAGAGAACAGGCAATAATGTGATCAAGAAGGACAAATGGACTTGCTCAGCTCCTCGTCTCTGGCCCGGCCCTAGAGCCACAGCCACTCAATGATTTATGGCTGTCCTATCCGGAGCTGGGGGCTGGCTGGGGCTGACTTAGGTCCAGAGAGCCCCATGGCTGCTTTATGAATTCTACATGGCATGCCTCAAGGGCAATGAGAATTTAGCCTTGGGCGAGACTGCAAAATAGCACTGCTATGCACGGGGGGAATGTCAAAGAGAAATAAGCAAAGGTGACTTTCAAGCTTTTCAATATACCAAATATGGCAATATTGCTAGGGATGTTAAAAACTCTGCTAATCTACCCAAGTCCTGTCTGATGTCTACGTCTCTTTTTGGTGCATGCATACTGTACTATTCCAAGTTATCAAGGAATCATCACTGCCGTATATCCGTTATGTATTAGCATGGTTGTTTCTCTAATGTAGAAATGAGTTATTTGAAACAGAACCTAGTTAATTGGTTTTAATTCATATTCATTTCCAATATGCAAGCAGGCTTCCATTTACTCGTTTTTCAGGTGAGAATTGCATTCCTTCGTGGAGTAAGTGTGTACTGTAGCTCCCTTTAAATCCATTGCAAGACATGTTTTCTGAAAACAGAGGCTTCACAGTGGTACTTTTAACATAGTATAATGTATTTCGGCTTCTAATATGGTATTTGTGGGCATTTGCATTTGGTTGGGAGGACAGTGAAGACTGAAATCTAAGTGATTCACTCATCTGAATATGAATAGCTTCGTGAAAAAAACGTGAGGAGCAGTTGTGTCTGCAGCCCTAGCCCTGAGGCCATGGGAAACTCAAGTCACTGCAATATTCACAAAGACCACAATTTGAAGGGACCAAAGGCCTTTCTTTGCCTTGCGGCAGCCCACCGATGTGCAGGGACTGATGGGATGGCACTCTACCTCCAGGCCAGATTAGTCAAGATGGTTCTTTAGGCTCTTATAGGGATTTGTCAGATATTATAGTCCTACAGCGCTGATGGTTCTGCTCTCTCTACTGTTACTACTGCTGATAACAACAGCCAGCAATTGCCTGGCTTCAACGTGGACTCTAAATCAGTGAGAATAAAGGACACGGAGGCTTAAAAGGGGTTCGAGCTGACACTACTTGTCCAGATTCTGGTTTATAAAGACCAGGAGAACCATCAGAAGGACAGAGAGAAGTCTGGTGTGGACCTGCTTTGTCTGTGACTGGACCGCTGCTGGCAAGACAGGAGTAGACTGGATTGAAATCACTCCCCTTATTCGAACAACATGAGATGGTCCACTCTACACTATGCAACAAACAGAGGAACATGATGTTCATGTTAAGATGTACTGTGGTCCCTCCTATGCACACGGAAACACACTAAAGTGGGCCTACGCTCTCATAGCTTTGCTCTTAATGTACACCACCCACCACATCCCCTGGCCTCGGTCAGCACCATTCAGTAGCAGAGTGGCGGTGTGGAGTGAGTGTCACTGTCACTGTTGATCTTAACTATGTTTCATGTTCCCCAGTCACAGTGGTAAATAACAGAGTGACTACATTTTAAATAGTTGCAAAGTTGCATCCACCCAGTTCCCCCTGCAATGTGAACTAAAGTGCACTGGGAGCAGGTTGAACACACAGGTGTTGGCGACAGCATGGCAAATTATAGGAACATAACCCAGGTGGTGGCAAGGGGACAATAGCTCACACTGAGCAGCTGGGCCAGTGACCGTGTCCATGGCCTAAGAGTGGGAGACACCCTGAGCCTGCTCTTTATTCACAGCTTACACGGGCATGCCTTTGACTGGTGCAGGCAGCCGTTCAACAGGCAAGCTAATTTATGGCGGCGCGTGGGGTTGAGCCGGAGGGCAGTAAATACTGGAGAAGAACATGTCCTTTCCCTCACCTTTCCTAATAGCCAAGTACTCTGCCTTTCCATGTAACCTGTACATACCCCAGCCCACACCCTCGCTCCCCAGCCCAGGTCCCCGCTGCACCAGGAGAAATGTCACCCTGTAATTCCATGAAAATAACTGATGGGGTCAGTGAACGTCACACTTGGTGATTGTAAAATGGGATCTTTCAGCATGAGAAATGTGGAGTGCACAGTAGGGGCTCTCCTTATCTTGAAACACTGGGCTCCGATACATTACCCCTACTGCACTGTGGATTCAGGAGAAATCACAGGGCTTAATGTGAGGAATACAGACTGAAAGAGTTTGCTCTTGACCCCAAACTGAACTGCTGTCTCCAAGGAAATGGAGGAGCTAGCTTCTGCACCAACTGTTGGTGGTTGGTGGTAGTCTAGTGAGTTTTTGGACCAGTAACCGAAAGGTTGCTGGTTCGAATCCCCAAGCCGACTAGGTGAAACATCTGTTGATGTCCCTTTGAGCATAGACACTTAACCCTAATTGCTCCTGTAAGTCACTCTGCATAAGTGTCTGCTAAATGACCAAAAAATGTAAAAGATAATTATACTGAACAAACAATATAAACGCAACATGCAACAATTTCAATGTTACAGTTCATAAGGAAATAAGTCAATTGAAATAAATAAATGAGTCCCTAATCTATGGATTTCACATGATTGGGATGGGGTGCCGCCATGGGTGGGCCTGGGAGGGCTCCTCACCCACTGGGTGAGCCAGGCCCAGCCAATCAGACTGAGTTTTTCCCCACTAAAGGGCTTTACTACAGACATACAGTGCATTCGGAAAGTACTTTGTTGAAGCACCTTTCACAGTGATTACAGTCTTTTTGGGTATGACACTACAAAGCTTGGTACACCTGTATTTGGGGAGTTTCTCCCATTCTTCTTTCCAGATCCTCTCTAGCTTTGTTAGGTTGGATGGGGAGCGTCGCTGCACAGCTATTTTCAGGTCTCTCCAGAGATGTTCGATCGGGTTCAAGTCTGGGCTCTGGCTGGGTCACTCAAGGACATTCAGAGACTTGTCCTGAAGCCACTCCTGCGTTGTCTTGGCTGTGTGCTTAGGGTCGTTGTTCTCTTGGAAGTTGAACATTCGCCCGAGTCTGAGGTTCTGTACTTTGCTCCGTTCATCTTTCTCTCGATCCTGACTAGTCTCCCAGTCCCTGTCACTGTAAAAACATCCACACAGCATAATGCTGTCACCACCATGCTTCACCGTAGGTATGGTGCCAGGTTTTCTCCAGAAGTGATGCTTGGCATGCCAAAGAGTTCAATCTTGGTTTCATCAGATCAGAGAATCTTGTTTCTCATGGTCTGAAAGTCCTTTAGATTACTTTTGGCAAACTCCAAGCAGGCTGTAATGTGCCTTGTACTGATGAGTGGCTTCCATCTGGCCACTCTACCATAAAGGCCTGATTGGTGGAGTGCTGCAGAGATGGTTGTCCGTCTGGAAGATTCTCCCATCTCCACAGAGGAGCTCTGTCAGAGTGACCATCAGGTTCTTGGTCACCTCCCTGACCAAGGCCCTTCTCCCCCGATTGCTCAGTTTGGCCGGGTGGCCAGCTCTAGAAAGTGTCTTGGTGGTTCCAAACTTCTTCCATTTAAGAATGGAGTCCACTGTGTTCTTGGGGACCTTCAATGCTGTAGAAATGTTTTGGTACCCTCACCAGATCTGTGCCTCGACACAATGCTGTCTCTGAGCTCTACAGACAATTCTTTCGACCTCATGGCTTGGTTTTTTCTCTGACATGCACTGTCAACTGTGGGACCTTATATAGACAGGTGTGTGCCTTTCCAAATCATGTCCAATCAATTGAATTTACCACAGGTGGACTCCAAACAAGTTGTAGAAACATCTCAAAGATGATCAATGTAAACAGGATGCACCTGAGCTCAATTTTGAGCAAAGGATCTGAATATTTATATAAGGTATTTCTTATTTTTTGAATAATTACAAACCTCTTTTCACTTTGTCATTATGGGATATTGTGTGTAGATTGATAAGGATTTTTTTATTTAATCCATTTTCGAATAAGGCTGTAACGTAACAAAATTTGGAAAAAGTTAAGGGGTCTGAATACCTTCCGAATGCACTGTAAATACTCCTCAGTTTCATCAGCTGTCTGGGTGGCTGGTCTCAGAGGATCCCGCAGGTGAAGAAGCCGGATTGGAGGTCCTGGGCTGACATGGTTACACGTGGTCTGCGGTTGTGAGGCCGGTTGGACGTACTGCCAAATTCTCTAAAACGACTTTGGAGGCAGCTTACTGTAAAGAAATTAACATTAAATTCTCTGGCAACCGCTCTGGTGGACATTCCTGCACTCAGCAGGCCAATTGCACACTCCCTCAAAACTTGTGACATCTGTGGTAATGTGTTGTGTGACAAAACTCCACATTTTAGAGTAGCCTTTTATCATCCCCAGTACAAGGTGCACCTGTGTCATGATCTTGCTGTTTAATCAGCTTCTTGATATTCCACACCTGTCAGGTGAATGGATTATCTTGGCAAAGGAGAAATGCTCACCAAAAAAATGTCAGCACAAAAGTATAATATTTACGTATGGGGAATAGGCAGCGGAGGACACACGGGTTGTGCTGTTTGGGTGGTAGCAGTGGTGGGGTCACTCCAAGGTTCTGTCAGTTCAGAACACTGATGTAATGGATTGGTGCTACATCTGTGCAAATCCCATACTTTGTTAATAAAAAAGACAAGTCATCAAATAACTAGACAAGATTTTAACTGGATAACTGATAACAGATGACCATCATCACACTGCAGTGTATGGATGGACAGGATATTACATAGTATCATTTCCTGGTGGCTGTAATGCTCCTCTAACTTTGTCCTCATTTATCCCGAGGAAGTGACGGTTGAGGTGACCCAGAGTGGTGAGAGGTTCCATATTCTCTCATCGTCGGTGACAACCTTTTGGCAGTTTGCCCTTTCAGATGTCTTACCCTGAAGGATCGACTGGTTTCTGTTCTGCTCATCAAATGGCTGTGTGGGAATCAATTCCCGAGCTACCCGTCTAAAAACCTAGCGGTTGCTTGTCATCTTCATGAAGACACAATACCACATCCCAAATTACTGACAGTACCAAATGATGTGTGAAGTAAGCTTGGTTGTCACCCTGTAGATTGGGATGGAATATTGTTGAAGCTGTCAGACCGCTGGTCTGGTCTTCAGGGAGGTGAGTCTGCTCTCACACTGCCACATTACCACTGTGACCTTGTAGTCCCATCACAGGGGCTACAGACGTGCAAAGCCCGCTCGGGCACAGAGCGCCCGAGGTAGTGAATGGGCTCCCCAGCCCAGTTTCCTAGCTGAGGCAGACTGAGGCAGTGACTTTGACCTGTTATGGAGATTCCAGGTGTGAGAGAAGACTCAGTGAGAGGGATGGGTAAGGTCATTTCTGGTAGACGAGTACCAGCAGGGTCGTGTCTTTAGTGAGCCACATCAGGGAGCCTGATGCAGACCGCAGAGGGAAGCGTGTGGTGAATGGAACGGATAGAGATGCACTAGTCTAATATACTGCCCATGTCACAGAGGATAACTCTTGGCTACTCAACCAAGGGTACTTCCAGCCCTGCAGCTCTGTAACAACAAAAACAATACCAATGTCTTTTACTCATCAGTGGTACAGCAGCTGCCACTATTTTCAACACATTTTTAGATTTGGGAATTTCTCACTTGCTTTTTCACTTTAGACACCCCAAGTCAAACATCTCTTCTGTTTCTTCTATCTCCAGGAACAAGGAAAGATTGGTGTGATCTTCAACGTGGGGACAGACGACATCACCATTGACGAGCCGGCTGTCATAGTTAGCGATGGCAAGTACCATGTTGTGCGCTTCACACGCAGTGGTGGCAACGCCACCCTCCAGGTGGACAACCAGCCGGTCGAGCGCTACCCACCAGGTAAGGCATGGAGCAGGACACTTTGAAATGGGTGGGATGAGTGGGAGCGACAGATAAGTATACATTAAAAGAAAGAGGGAGAGAGAGTGTGAGAGAGAGAGATATCCAGGCTGTATTTTAACAACACAGACATGGAGGAAGGTGCACGGTGATTCCAGCTCAAGCCATCAAACAGAAAATATCACATCAATTCAGGGACAGTTGTTGGATGCTCTTGGCAAGCAAGTCCAAATGGAATTGGAAGTGTGCCTTCTGCCATAGAGTAAATTGATTTGTTTTCTTCAGCACGCCCCAGCATTCAGTTTTGATATGTGCCATTTCACTATTCTATCTATTCAGAGCACTTTATGGAGTCGCCACATGGTGAGCACAGATAACTACTGCATAAACAATCTAATAACAATCTGAAATGGACACACTTCCCTCAAGCTGCCTTGCCGAGTACATCTGGCAGAGGATGGATTCGGATTCTTCGTAGTAATTGTAGCAGCCAGCTTGGCCGGTGGCAGAGTGGATGCTGAGAATGGGATCTTCGCACAGCCTCAGAGCAATGAAGGAACCCTCAGCCAAATCTCAGCTTTCGTTTTATTCCCCCCCCCCCCCCCCCCCCCGCCTGTAAAATGAGCTTTTATATGAGAGCACTGATTATGTGTGTGTGGCGTGAAAAGGGGAGGAGGAAGAGGTGTGTGGCTCTCAAGTGGCGCAGCAGTCTAAGACACTGCATCTCAGTGCAAGAGGAGTCACTACAAATCCTGGTTTGAATCCAGGCTGTGTCACATCCGGCCGTGATTGGGAGTCCCGTAGGGCGGCGCACAATTGGCCCAGCGTCGTCCGGTGTAGGCCGTCATTGTAAATAAGAATTTGTTCTTAGCTGACTTGCCTAGTTGAAATTAAGGTAAAAAAATTACATTCTGTCGTCTGCTCCTTGTCCTTCACCTTCTGTCTCTCCTCCATGCTATCTGACAAATCAAATCCAAAACATGTTTTACATTGCATCCTTATGATTCATGTAGTATCTAATGATCTGTTTCTTTTCCACTCACACTGGCCAAACTAACAATAAGAATTATCCAAAATGTGTCAATGATTTTCTTGATTGTAATTGATAGGGGCAGTTCAGCTATTCTCTAACTACTTTAGTAAAGGTATTGTTCTCAATGACAGAGAACTCTCTCCCTCTCCACTTTCTTGATATTCAATACATGATCTGACATAACAAGTCGTGTCTAGTCAGACAATCAGTTGTATACCCATATTTGGCACAGGCATTTTGTTGTACTGTATCTTTAAGGTAGGTTAAGAGCACCAGGGTAAGATTAGGTTACTATGCTACCGCAGGTGTTTGGTTCCAGTACAGTCAAGTGGAGTGCTGCTCAAGGCTAGTTTTACCAAGGTTATTTTTATTTTATAATGGCTGCTTCATCCACTAGCACTCCACCAATGGGGCACTAACCCAGTCAGTAATTGGTCCAATCATAACATTACTGTAACCGTATGTGAAAGGAGTAGAGCAGTGGAAATGAGGGCTTTGAGCTAGATGAGAACTGTCACAGAGAAAGTTCAGATGCCATTGTGGTCCTTCTTTTGGTTCGTTATTTCATTTTGAGTCTGATACAAGGCGTGTCATCCACAGTCACACAGACAAGGGATAAAATTCATTATCTCGTTAAAGCAATGCCTAGTAGTAGATAGAGTCATATCCCATACCTTGGGAGCCTTTGATTTGTTCACAATAGAATGTCCTCAATAGGGCCTACCGAGTGGCGCAGTGGTCTAAGGTGTCACTACAGACCCGGGTTCGATCCCAAGCTGTGTCAAAGCTGGCTGTGATCGGAAGACCCATGAGGCGGCGTACAATTAGCCCAGCATCATCCGGGTTCCGGGAGTGTTTGGCAGGCTGGGATGGCCCTATCCCATGTCCTTGTGGCAGGCTGGGCGCCTGCAAGCTGACCTCAGTCACCAGTTGGATGGTGTTTCCTCCGACAAATTGGTGTGGCTGGCTTCCGGGTTAAGCAAGCAGTGTGGGAGGGTCGTCCTTCGAGAAAACACATGGCTCTCAACCTTCGCCTCTCCTGAGTCCGTACAGGAGTTGCAGCGATGGGACAAGACTGTAACTACCAATTGGGGAGAAAAGGGGCTAAAAGTTGAAAGAAATATATGTCTTCCACAAATAAATACTAATCTTATATCTGTAAAGTTAATCACGCTTAACAGACTGTTTTATACTGTATACATAAAGTATATCTGTTCAGAGTTAAATAACAACAATTGATTGAAATGTCTGTGTATAACATTTTGATGATATCATGAATCCCTTTCATCAAGAATAAAGAACCCTGCTAGGCTACTTCCCGTAACAGTCGCCATCGCCCTTCCATTGACATGATAACAACCAGAAAATGTCTTCTTGACATTTACTCATGCTTCTAAATGGTTATCTTTTGAATGCATGCATTGTTACTTTCTTGCTGTTTTCTACCAATTACAGTTCAATCTCTTCTTCTATTTTGTATGCATTTAAGCCCTGTTGCTTTGCTAAAAATGTCATAATTACACCAATCCCCCTAAATGATCCAGCTCAGTATTTTATAAATAGAAATAAACACCATTCTAACTAATGTACCATTTGTTACTGTCCCTTAACTAAATACCACTAAGTAAAGCACAAGTTTATTTTAACCTGAAGCTGGGTTAAAATTGATAACTTGCTAAATGTGTTAGCCATGATGCCCTGTCTCTAACCTTGTGATCTTTCAACTTCCAGACTTTAACCTCTAATCTGTCTCTCCAAATTCTTTGAAGGGAACTTTGATAATGAGCGCCTGGTTATTGCTAGACAAAGAATCCCATACCGACTTGGTCGGGTAGTTGACGAGTGGCTACTCGACAAAGGTAAACCGAAAAAAATGAATGAATCCATTAAACAGTTACTAAATCCAGTTAAATCCCTCTGTCTAAATCCCTGTAAGAGGTGCAGTGCCAAGAGGCAAAGGATCAAATGCTGTTACCTATGTACGGTATAGAGCTACATGTTGGGTATGTTTGGGCTGAAATTGACTGTGGATCGTAGTGACTAGGATGGGAACATAGATATATATCCTCCAACAGCCACCTCGGGCATTTCGAGTAACGTACCCCGGCTCATTTAGTACCATTCTAAAAAATATATATATACCAAATGGTTAACAGTACATCTACCAGGTATTCTTTGCTATCCCCAAGACCATTTGGGAATGCTGCACCTCTTCAGAGATTTTTTAATTAATGAACTAAACGTAACCCCTGACTAACCCTCCGACAACGTCCCTCCAATTATTGTGTTTAATTAGATGCTGCTGATTTTCTTACCTTGTTGTTATCTGTTTATTCTTCTTGTGACAGAAACATATTTAAAGTGATAACTAACCTGTTAAACAACTGGGATAATTAGCTGGTAATGGAACATAAGAGCATTTCATCTAATGTTTGTGGTTCTTGCAACAAGGTGTAAGTATCCACAATAAACCTTCCACTTGATTTCACATCCTGGTCCCTCTAAATTCTCTAGTCATGTATAGTCCACGCTGTGGTTGACAGACCATGCTAAAACCCACGCACTAACTTGACCCCACTAAACACCACTATACTCTCCCTGCTATGCCTCCAGATGACTTCCCTGCATCCCTGGCAACCATGTCACAGACATTCAGGGACAAAGGGGCTGAGACCCTGACAGACCTCTAGGTTACTGTCACTGCAACACTCAGCTACATAGTTCATTAGAATTCTCCTGAGATTGGCACACGACATTACCCTCTCTCGACATGCTGAACTCACTGGGTGACCTAACAGGGACAGTGCTTACCAATGCTGCTGTCAGTGGTGGAGTTAGATAACCCGAGGGAGGAAGGGAGGGAGAAAACACTTCCCTTCCACCAGAGGTAGTCAGTCCACTCAATACAGTGGGTCCCAGAGGAGCAACGCTGATTGGTCCGTCAGCTTATGACTGAGAGGATGAAGGGGAAATGCCCTGTCCCTAGCTGTCCTTCAATTCAGAGAAACAACTCCCTGTGCTTAATGGAGGAAAGTAATGTGCTTACAATTTCCCATGACACTCTTTTCTCACATTACTCCATGTAAACACACTGATAGTGAAATGTAAGTACAATTATACGCGTTGTTGTGCCATCTTCCCCTCTCGCAAACACTTAACCGATTTGAAAAGCACATTTGTTTGGACCCTGTGACCAGGATTGAGCCAATTCACTAACTCAATTGAAAATTGAAAATACTTTACCAATATAACATTCAAACTAACCACATCTTACCCTCAGAATATATTGGGCCAATATATGTGACAAGTACGATGACTAAATATACAAACCAGACCACTGACATTGAGTTGAACATTTCAGACAAGCTTTTAACATATACTTCCATCATTTAACTTGTTG